>NC_051160.1:171830421-172005421 GCF_013339745.2 Dermacentor silvarum
GCGTCTGCGTGCCGTTTTCCTGACTTGTATGCGACAGTAAAGTCGAACTCTTGGAGTCGAAGACTCCAGCGTGCGAGCCGGCCGGAAGGATCTTTCAAATTAATGAGCCAGCAGAGCGAATGGTGTTCGCTAATAACCGTGAAAGACCAACCGTACAATTTTTTTTTATTTCATCATTCATCATTAGTACAGAAGGAGGTCCCGGAGTTAGAAGAATTGTCAGGGGGACCTCCTATTAGTAATTTAACAATGCAGAAATTAATACATTATGGCAACATAACAGCAAGAGACATCAGAATACACGAAGCTAGTGAAGCAAATAATCAAATACAAGAAAGGTGCTTACAATAATTGAAGTTCAAAATACAAGCAAATGAAATACATACAGCGTATGAATAAATAAATATGTAGTAATTGACACGTTATGGAAACATACGAATGACACATATCAAAGAACACGAGGTTAATGTAACAGATAATTTGAAACAAATATATGCTCACAATACGCAAAGTACAAGTGTTATATAGACTTTGCGACAAAAAATTTAAGACGTCTAAAAAGAAGGAGAAAAAAAGAAGACAAAGAGAGATACAGAATAAAAAATAAATAAAAGCTATCAATACATTAGATAAATACAGAAACATTGGAAACTGGAATATAATTCTGTACACAATGTAGACTCATAGTAATGAGTCTGTAGCCAGTAGTGTCTTTAGTAAATACTTCTTCCTATCTCTCTTGAATGTTAATGTTGTGCGGCAGGCTTTAAAATGGGGTGGTAGTTTGTTCCAGTATTTAATGGCCGTAAAAAGAGCAGTAAACATTCCATAATTACTGTTTATTCGAGGGAGTAAAAAATTGTTGTTAGCGGAAAATCTCGTATTGTTAGTGTTGGTAAGAGCAGACCTATTAAATGTATCTAAAGTGATTTCATTATTTAGTGTGCGGTTTATTAGTGAAACCAATTTGAGTTGGAGCATGTAACGTAATGGTAGTATTTTTAGGGAACTGAAGATTAGTACTGCATGTGACATGTAACTGGAGAAATTGATGATCCGCAAGGCTTAATTTTTTAAATGTTGTAGATGTATTATGTGCGAGCAATACGTGTTTCCCCAAACTGAGATGCAGTATTGCAAGTGACAATGAATAAATGCGTAATAAAGTGAAGTTCTTACGTTTTGTGGAAAGTACGAACGCGTTTATTTATTTATTTGTTTATGATACCCTCAGGGTCAACAGACATTACAGAGGGGGGTGGTATAGAATAAAGAACAACAAAATTTCAACTACAAGAAGCAGCACAATGTTTCTAGTTATACGATAATGGTTATGAAGAGGCAGAATACATGTTACAAAAATACTATAAATACAATAAATACAAAGAAGCAGTCCAGTGTTTCTAATTATACAATAATTGCTATGAAGAGGCAAGATACAACAAGATGTTACAATGCATTCGTTAATGAAGTCATAAATTTTTCATGATCTGAGATTGTTACTAACAATTTGGGAAGGCAATTCCAATCATTTGATGTGCGTGGTATGTATGACTGTAGGAATGATTCTGTTTTACACAGCGGAATACCAACTTTATGAGCATGATCCAGACGGTGCGAAACGTAATGGGGAGGAAGTATTAGTAAATCGCGCAGGTAAGGATGATGATACAGTTTGTGAAAAAGGCTTAAGCGAAGCATCGCACGCCGAGAAGCAAGCGTAGGTAGTTTAAGGTTAGCTTTCATTACCGTGATGCTCGAGATTCGATTGTAATTAGAGAGTATAAAACGGACCGAATTATTTTGCACCATTTCTAGCGAATGTATCAAATTATTATGATGCGGATCCCAAACCGAAGCGGCATATTCTAACTTAGGACGAATGAGTGTTTTATATAGCATCAGTTTGAGAGACGAAGGCGACTTTGCAAAGTTACGACGAAGATATCCGAGCATGCGATTAGCGTTGCAGACAACATGAGAGATGGGAGTATCCCATGTTAGATTGCTACTGATGTGAACTGCGAGGTACTTATATGAAGATACGCTGTCGAGTAGTACATTATTTAGGTGATAAATAGGTAAACTAGTAATCTTTCTAGACACTCTCATGAATTTGCATTTTTTAGTGTTTAGTTCCATAACCCAGGTGTTACACCACTCAAAGACGGCGTTAATGTCAGCTTGAAGAATAGCGGCGTCATTTGGACCTGTTATTTCTCGGAAAATTACGCAGTCATCGGCAAACAAATGAACGGATGAGGAAATGCAAGATGGTAAATCGTTAATATAAATGAGGAAAAGAAGAGGGCCGAGGACTGAGCCCTGCGGTACACCAGAATGGACTGTGCATTCTTCAGAATTGGCGCCGTTAGCTGAAACAAACTGAGAACGGTTAGCAAGAAAACTTTCAATCCAGATTAAAATGCAGGGGTCGAGGTTAAGCAGTCGTAATTTATAAATGAGCAGTTTGTGACACACTTTGTCAAAGGCTTTCGAAAAGTAAAAAAAAAATGCAGTCAGCCAAGGACCTATTGTCAAGAATGGTGTTTAGTTTGTGTACAAAAAGTGTTAATTGAGTTTCACGCGAGTATGATTTGCGAAATCCATGCTGAGATGGTGCGAAAAATGAATGTGATTCGAAGAACGTAGCTAGGTGAGAAGCCAAGATATGCTCTAGTATCTTGCAAGGTATACTTGTGAGCGAAATTGGTCTGTAATTTAGAGGGCAATGTTTATTGCCTGATTTATGGATTGGAATTACCTTCCCGACCTTCCACTCGGATGGAAGAATACCATCGTGCAATGATTGCTGGGAAATTTTAGTTATGATGATTGATGTGTAGCAAACTGTGCTTTGTAGGAACTTCACATTAATCTGATCACAACCCGGCGCAGAGGACGGTTTTAGGGACCTAATAATGCTTGCGACACCATCATAGCTGATAATGAGAGGGAACATTATGTCATGGTCATATGGTCGTAGGTGTGGCGGGGTGGAATTGCTGGGTAACGAAAAATGTTTTGCGAAGACTTCATTTAGTACTCCGGGACACTGGTTGGCCGGTATAGCATCACCATTAAGGTCACTGAGCGCTATTACATTATCGTCTTTAATATTAACCATGCGCCAAAATTGTTTAGGGTTAGTTTTAAGCATAGAAGGTAATGTGCTGCTTAGGAAGTTATCTTTGGCGTCTTTTAGGGCCTGCGCGTACTCATCGGCGCTCTGTTTGTAGGCTGACCAACGAGCATTGGTACGGCTTAGTTTAGCTGATTTAAACAGGCGCTTTTTTTTATTAGACAAGCGTTTTAGGTGACGATTATACCATGGTTTTTTTGGATTAGAGGTGATTGTGTAAATAGGGATATGCCTATCTATTAATTCAGTCACTTTATTAACAAAGATACACCAGTTTGACTGAACATTACGGCATTCAAATGCACGCAAGTATTCATCAAGGAATACTGCGAGTTCATTATTAATTGAGAGAAAGTCAGCCTTCTTATAATTTCTTAATGTCTTGATATTTTTAATCGGTTTAGGTTGCTCGAGGCAAACTTTAAATGAAAGTAGGCAATGATCACTGATACCTGGCAAGCATGTTATGTCGGAAATAAGATCGGGTCGGGTGTTAAAAACAAGGTCAAGTGTATTGGAAACAGACGTGGTTATTCTTGTTGGTTCTTTAACGATCTGGGTCAGTGAAAAGGTATTGCACAATTCCAAGAAATCTTGTGCCATAGAGGAGTTAGGATACACTGTGGGGGGATCATTTTCCCTCATAATATTCGGCATATTAAAATCACCAAGCAAGAAAATTGGCACTGTGGTGTGACGAGAGCAAACACTATGAATGGCATCGTGCAAATCGCTCACAAATGTTGCAGTGAAATTTGGGGGGCGATAGAAGACACGCAAAATTATTTTTTTGGTATGCTAGTTTTACGACTGCCCATACAATATCCAAACTGGATGTAATTTTAATGCGATCTGAAGATAACCTTTTATTTATCGCCAGCAGTACACCGCCACCTTGGCGTGTATCGCGGTCACAGCGGTAAACAGAAAGATCGCACGAGTTAGTGAATAATTCATGATTCCCGATTTGTGGATGAAGCCATGTTTCGGTTAACGCGATAATGTCAGGTCCGCATGTGTCAATGGCCGATTCCAGTGCAACGCCTTTGTTGACAATGCTTCGGATGTTAGTAAAAAGAAAGGAGGTATTTGATAGGTTGCGCTTGCTGACCCTGTCGCGTTCCTATCTCACAGAGCGAGCAGTGGACGTCGACTGCCCGGTAACAGGTGTGCGCCCAGGCGCATGCTCTGTATTGCCTGCAGCTCTGCGTGTTTGTGACGACTCGTTTTCTTTGACACATTGACGTATCGGGTCGTAGACATATTGCTTCTTATTTATAATTAACTTTTTGTAACGCACTTGGTAGGCGGGTGCGCCAGGTTGATCTTTAGCAAACTGGAATAGTTTTCGCCTCACTTCACGTGTGGCTACACAAACGTCTTCGCTAACGCTTATATTTTTCTCTTTCAGTATTGCTCTTGCAGAAAGCACTTTTTCTTTTGATTTGAGATCAGAAAATTTGACAATCATAGGGCGGCATTTGTTTTGCGAATATGATCCTAAGCGATGCGCGCGTTCGATCCCGTTGTCTGACAGGGCGTCAAGCGCACCTGTTAAGATGGCCCTTATCTTGGACTCGGATTGTTCCCACGATTCTTGAGAATCTGGAATGCCTCGAAGAATTAGGTTGTTGCGCCGGGAACGGTCCTCTTGCTCGTTCAGACGGGATTCTAAATGGCCAAGATGGGTGTCAACCGACTTGACTGAGTCCTCTACGTGATCAACAGCACGTTCTAGGAGCTCAATCAATTTCGTTTTTGTTTCAAGTTCATCAAGCCTCTTCTGGATTGACGTAATTTGAGCTTCGATTTTCTTTTGGCTTGTCCTTATATCTTTAACATCAGTTGCCAACTCGCTCTGGACCTTTGCGGAATGAGTTGAGCGCGTATGAAGGTCTTTAATGAGGGTAAATATGGCTGTCATCTTTTCGGAGGGATCATCAGGCAATGAATCCATATCGAGCAGGGCTTTAGTACGCCTGTCAGGGCCCGGATTAGCTTCCACATCACCAGAACGAAGTAACAAAAAAAGCATCGAAAAGCAATCACAGGCAATGTCAGCAAGCACTTCCGGGCACGGAAGCAGGACCAAACAACGATTATCATTTTTTTAGCGTACAAGGAGTATGGCTTACACACCTGTAAAAGGCAGAAGCGTGGGAACTGAAGCATACTGCTCCTGGCCGTGCCTCCGTGCCCACTGAAGAGACCGTTGCACCGCCATCCATTTAAGTCCGTTCCTGGCTGTGACGTCATCGTGCAAGGAGACCATGCGCAGAAGGATGGGACGATAGCGCTTCCATCTGGGCCTGATCTCCCGTGCGGCTGAAAGTCAGGCAGTTGGTAACTGCAGTTGCGGGGCGGGAACGACCATGCACGTGCGGAACATGGCGAGGCTTGCACCGACGACGCTTGCAGCGGCAGAAAAGAAGCCAGGTAAGCCTGTAAAAGGCAGAAGCGTGGGAACTGAAGCATACTGCTCCTGGCCGTGCCTCCGTGCCCACTGAAGAGACCGTTGCACCGCCATCCATTTAAGTCCGTTCCTGGCTGTGACGTCATCGTGCAAGGAGACCATGCGCAGAAGGATGGGACGATAGCGCTTCCATCTGGGCCGTGCGGCTGAAAGTCAGGCAGTTGGTAACTGCAGTTGCGGGGCGGGAACGACCATGCACGTGCGGAACATGGCGAGGCTTGCACCGACGACGCTTGCAGCGGCAGAAAAGAAGCCAGGTAAGCCTGTAAAAGGCAGAAGCGTGGGAACTGAAGCATACTGCTCCTGGCCGTGCCTCCGTGCCCACTGAAGAGACCGTTGCACCGCCATCCATTTAAGTCCGTTCCTGGCTGTGACGTCATCGTGCAAGGAGACCATGCGCAGAAGGATGGGACGATAGCGCTTCCATCTGGGCCTGATCTCCCGTGCGGCTGAAAGTCAGGCAGTTGGTAACTGCAGTTGCGGGGCGGGAACGACCATGCACGTGCGGAACATGGCGAGGCTTGCACCGACGACGCTTGCAGCGGCAGAAAAGAAGCCAGGTAAGCCTGTAAAAGGCAGAAGCGTGGGAACTGAAGCATACTGCTCCTGGCCGTGCCTCCGTGCCCACTGAAGAGACCGTTGCACCGCCATCCATTTAAGTCCGTTCCTGGCTGTGACGTCATCGTGCAAGGAGACCATGCGCAGAAGGATGGGACGATAGCGCTTCCATCTGGGCCTGATTTCCCGTGCGGCTGAAAGTCAGGCAGTTAGTAACTGCAGTTGCGGGGCGCGAACGACCATGCACGTGCGGAACATGGCGAGGCTTGCACCGACGACGCTTGCAGCGGCAGAAAAGAAGCCAGGTAAGCCTGTAAAAGGCAGAAGCGGGGGAATTGAAGCATACTGCTCCTGGCCGTGCCACCGTGCCCACTAGTACTTAGCAGTACTCTTAGAACCGAAGGGAAGGACCTGAAATTCATAAAGTCCGGCAGGCGTCACAAAGGCGGTTTTCTCACGGTCTCTCTCATCCACTTCGATCTGCCAATAACCGCTTTTGAAGTCCATTGAGGAAAAGTAGCACGCGTTTTGCAACCTGTCCAAGGAATCATCAATACGTGGCAGTGGATAAACGTCCTTCTTTGTGACCTGATTGAGCTTCCGATAGTAGACGCAGAAGCGCAGGCTACCGTCCTTCTTTTTCACTAAAACTACATACAGGTGACGCCTAAGGACTATTAGATGATCGAATAACGCCATCTTCCAGCATCGTCTTCACTTGTCTTTGGATTGCCTCGCATTCCTTTGGGGCCACGCGATAAGGGTTTTGTCGAATAGGTCGGGCGTCGACATCAGTAATCATGCGATGTTTGGTAAGTGGCGTTTGACCAACTTTTGACGCAGATGAGACAACAGCCCTGGTACTGATTGATGAGGTCAAGAAGACGGTCTCGCTCAACGGCCTTTAACGTCGAACTAACGTCTACAATAGGCGCAGCTGTGGGGATCGTAGATGTCGTCTCCTGCGCTAAGTGGCAGTCTTCTATCGGTATTACTTCGTCGAAATAAGCGACAGCAGTGCCTCTCACGATGTGTCGACGCTCCTTACTAAAATTCGTCAGCAAGAGTTCGGCACTTCCGTCGATTACATTGATAAGTGCTCTGGCAATGGAGATGCCGCAATTCAGTGCTAGCGTCTTGATGTGCTCAGCGACTCCAGTCCCATTGTGCAGGCTGTCACAGTGCACGGATACGAGAGAGCAACTCCGCGGCAAAAGTATCACGTCGTCTGCAGCTATGCGGAAGCGACGTTGTGGATGCTCCTCATGGGTGACATTATCCGAGTTCGTGGCAAACGTGACGCTTCTGTCGCGGATGTTAATCACGGCACCGTACTCACGCAGGAAATCCATTCCCAATACAAGTTCCTTCCAACACTCAAAAAGAATGACGAGGGTGGCGACGAAGGTTGAACCGGCGATCAAGAGTCGGGTTGTGCATTTCCCGAAAGGTGTCATCAACTGACCTCCGGCGGTTCTTATGTTGGGTCCGTGCCGTGGCGTCTTCACCTTCCTTAGTTTGTTGGCGAACTGTAAGCTTATGATTGAAAAATGGGAGCCAGTGTCAACAAGAGCGGCTACTTGGTGGCCGTCAATGCGAACGATGAGGTCGGCGCTAACGACGTCAGTTACGTCTTTCGTGGTTGAGTCCGTCCTATTCGTCGTTGCATTCGTCGGAGTCTTTACATCGTCGTACGTCGATAATTGGGGATATGGAGAACTTCGAGTACTCGCAACCTCACCCCCGGAGGTCGCTGCGTCTAGTTTCCCCGTCGCGGGCTAGGGGACCTGCTCCTAGTGACGTGGCAAACTCGATAAGGCCGTTTCACATGGCGCGATTTTCACACAGCGACACAGCGAATTCCGTCGCTCAGCGACCGCCGCGACGTCGCGGGCTCTCGGCGACGGGAGTCCCACATGTTGGAATTTCCGTCGCTGAGTCGCAGCGATCGGCGTGATGTGGGCGGCGCAACGTGACGTAACAGCAAGCTCCGTTGAAATAGGCGCTTTTCTTTTTTACCGCATGTTCGAAGCTCAACGGAGCAATGTCGCGCACCAGTTTCAATGATGTTTTAACAGAGCGTACACACCAGCGCCTGTGGCTCAGGAGCTTCATCAACAATTTTTGTTTTCTCCAGCTGGTACAATTCATTTAAAAGGAGAAGCTGCATGCTATCCAGGTCGGGAGCTGACGCCGCCTTCAACATACGGCACATACCCTCATGATCGTCACCGTCGTCAACGTCTTCATTGCTACAAATTGTGGCAGGCACTTGCACACTTAATAGTAGCTTCTTTTGGAGAAGCAAATACTCCTCCAGGAGAAGAGTTGTGGCTTCCATCGTACCGCAACAACACAACTAGAGTGTGCAAATCAAAACCACCCCACCACGCCGCACGCTTATGCGGTTTGTGCAGCATTTTCACTCGCCGCAGCTGCGGATTAAGCGATCGCAAAGTCTCAACGCGTTTAAAGGCTGAAAAATGATGCACTATTCTATTTTCAAAAAAATAATATGACATTGTAATATTTGGCTAGTTTCCATGTTGTTTTTACTTAACGATGCAGGCATGTATACTTTGTGAGCAGGGAGCAACCTTGGGCGTCGCTGCGACGGAAATCGCGCGGTCAAAGACGCATGTGAAATCTGCCAGCGAAAATCGCTCTGCGACGTGCACGACAGAACGATTTTTTTCGCCCCAATCGCGCCATGTGAAACGACCAATAGACGTGTCCAGCTTCGCCACAATGGTAGCACACTGGTCGGCGGTCGACGGTGCGCCACAAATCGGTTTTCCGGCGCTGATATTTCGGTGGCAACTCTCCATGGAACCAAGGATTGGCGTGCGTGTGTCGAAGATACGGCATTGTTTGTGGTGGCGTTATCGGCGAGGTTGGTAGAGTCGATGGGGTGACGATATCGACTCTGTTTGTAGCGTAGGTGATGGTCTAGTTGTGGGTGTCAACGGCGGCGAAGTTCCGTTGACTGGACGGCGAACATCCTCCGCATAAGTAAGGCGCCGCGGCGCGTTACCACAGTCCGGCGATGAGAAAGCTTGCCGGACTTCTTCCCGGACCACATCAACTACAAAAGATACCGCTGGTGCCGGTTCCGTACCCGTACTAACAAATCCGAGCTGCCGAAGCTCTTCTCGCACAACCTCTCGGATAACTTCACGCAGAGGCTTCTCGTTACTCGCAGCCAGTACGGAAGTGTTCGCCGCCGAGTTACTCATGTCATGCTGGCGGTATCGTTGCTGCAGGGCCCATTCAATGGCTGTGGCCTCTTTTGTGAGCTCCATCACTGTTGTCGGAGGATTTCTCACAAGGCCGGAAAACAGTTGTTCTTTCACTCCCCGCAAGAGATACCGCAGCTTTCGCTCCTCTGGCATGTCAGGGTCTACTCTACGGAAAAGACGGGCCATATCTTCGGAGAACATAGCAACGCTCTCATTGGGTTTTTGAATGTGGATTTCAAGGACACGCTGCGCATTTTCCCTCCTGTCGATGCTTGTAAAAGTATCCAGCAGCTGTGTGCAGATGTCGTCCCAGGTGGCAAAGCTTCTCTCCCGGTTGACGTACCACGTACGAGCATTGTCCTTCAGATAGAAATAGACGCTCGAGAGCTTGTCCGCCGAGCTGGTCATGTGGTTGTACTTGGAGACGCGCTCGAACTGGTCTAGCCAATCTTGGAGTTCTTCATAGGCATCACCATGAAAGCTCTCCGGAACCATGGGGTTCTGCAGGGTTACTTGCGTTGGAGCCGCGGTGGCCATGGTAGTTGCAGGAGGCAAACGATTTCTTGAGGTTTCTTGCAGGGGACCGGACTCGGGCGCTAGGCCTAGTAGGCGGCGACTGAACCGGTAGACCGGTGTTTCGATGCACATTGGCGATTACGGGCTCGATCGTTGGCTCCGCGAAGTGGTGCCAAGCATGAAGGATGGAGACTACCCAGCACCTCCACCAGTGTAACGATGTGGGATCGACGAGGACGCGGAGCAGCACCAACAAGGACACCTAGAGGTAGAGGTAGAGCCTTGTAGTTACTGGCACATACCCACTCCGGGGGATTGGCCAAGAACCGGGTAGTTTGAAATAACAATGAGAAAGGAGATGTGTAAAATAATGCAAACATAAATGTGGGAATATATACGCATCTGAGAATGAATAATTAGAATATATCAAATGACTTGAATAGAATAACGGAATAAATGATGACTAACAAAAGAAGTAGACAGCTAATCATCAAATTTGTAAAAGTATTTCGGAACCCTAAGCCCTGATTTTGTCGTCTAAATCTTTCTGACCCTGTAATGTAATTCTGGATGGCATCGACAACCTTCATGTCGCTGTGCCCAAGGGTAGAGGCCCCTAATGATAGTAAATTATCAGTCGTCAACAAAACCAACAACGTCTTCTTCCTCTCCACGCTTAAAAAGCCCGCGCTACTTCGACCTCATCCCAACAGGATCATACCCGCGGCAATATAGTTGTTCCAATATATTTAAATATATTGTGTTTGTGCATGGTGTTATCAGCGGAAACTTAAAAAAAGGTTGAGGTGTGAAAACACGGATGAGGTAGCCGCCGCTGGTGGTTCTGATGCGCTTGTCGTCCTATTGTCAGAATTTGCCGAAATAAAACGAAAGTATAAATGAAAACCCGTGCACGTCCGCGCCAACAACGATGCCGTAAGCTTTTAGCTACAACAAAAGTGAAAAGATAGAGGCAACGCAAAAAAATCCTGAAATTATGTGGTTAACACAACTCCGGTAATGACACTTTAGGGGCGGGGGGGGTGAGAGAGTAGGCTACGGATCGCCAGGGGGTGGGGGGAGCCTCCCCGTAGTTGGTGCCTATAGCGAATACTATGTATATATGAAGAGATATTGCCACCTATTATTTTCAGATGAGTAGGCTGGCCGAATAACAGCTGCCGGCTCGTTCCGCTTCTAGTACACATGCAGCTTGTATTTTGCGGTGAGCTCTAACCGATAAACGTCTTTCAGTTCGTGCAAGTAGTCGTCGGAACATCGCACGATATTTCCGGCCGCTGGTAGCTTGCTTCATTGCCCAGGAGGTACAACCGAAACGCCACTTGTCTCTCTGAAATGTGGTTCTGGCGCAGCAAAACTAAGTGCAAAGAAGGGACAGAAAGCGCCAGCTTGCAACTGAATTTATTACACAGAAACACCCATATCTTGTACAAACAGGATTGACATGCGGAGAACCATAAAGTGCCCTGCACGTGTAAAAGAAATGCAAAGTTATCTTCGTGCAAACCAAAAAGACATGCCATCCAGACAGAAAAATTTTTTTTAATCTCCACAGTGAATATAAAAATTGGTACTCGTTATTGTGCAATGAGACCGACGGGACGCTGGCACAAACGTCGCCGTTTTATTTTTTAATGTAAAACGCTTCAAACAATTCATGTGTCAGCGATCCCCGGCTCTTAACTAGTAGACGCGTTTCCCCAAACTGCGGCACGCAGCCGCACGAAGCACCATGAAGGGCAAGTGCAAACCTGTTCCATTTTTCACCGATAAGCTGGGCTCCCTAAATCAGTCGTTGCGGCAAGCTGGCCTGGGCAAGCAAACGCACTGCTTGGCCATCGCGCCGGGCAAAAACAAGAGGCCGCTGTCCTAGGTCTTTGACGAACATGCCGAAGACGCTCATATCGTCAGTAATGATAAGGGGGGCGCTGCGAGCGCGCGACGGAGTAGGACGTGCTGCGCTTCGGCTCCGCCGACTTTCGGCTGGAAACGCGGGCAAGTTCACTGTACCCCATCAGGGCCGGCATCAATCGATTCGGCAACTCACAGGCAATACGTGGATACCAGTATCATCCAGGTGGGCCAATGTTTAACAACTTTACCGCCGATTATCATCCGAATGCGTGGGCGACGCCGTTAAGCCAAACGGCAACGCCAACGCGCGGCGGCGTGGAACCGGCTTTCCGAGGCAATATGGGCGCCTCTACGCTCACCCAGCGTGGATATGAGCCACATGCAATGGTGTGGTCGACGGTTACGCCTTCCGAAACACCAAAATCTGCTTCTTCACCGAGGTTTCGGAACCAAGCTCTCAACGACGCGGTTGAATGCCGCTCGCAAGCCAACGTCAAGAAGACGGCCGCCGCCCCGGCGTCCGGAAAGCCGGCCGACAAGACGCAGCCTCCCGCCTTGCGCGCTGCGGGAAGCAAACGCAAGGTTCTGACCAAATGGAAACCTCGCCTGTTCCCAAAACCGAATCCGGACGACTATGTAATAGTCGTAAAGCCACGTCAGTGCATCTCATTGCATGAAGCTTTCTCAGAGAACTGGTACGGGAACACGTTAAAGGCGTACCTCGGGCCCGATTTTGCTAAGTCTTTGACAGTTCTTCCCTCGAGAGAGCAAAATCTGATCGTCATTCACACGCCGGACCCCGATATGGCGGACAAAGTCATCGGGGACTTCGCGGCAAACATCGAGCGCGGGCAGGTCCTGCTACACGGATACCTGCGACAAGATGGCGGCAATGTTTGCCACGGAGTCATCGTAGTCCGCAACACAGCTACGACGGAGACGCTCCGAGACAGCGTAGGCTGGAGATCAGGCACCATTGTCGAGGTGCGTAAATTTGGAACATCGAACAAGGCGTGTCTAACCTTTGCCAGCAAGGAGAGCTTTGTTCACAAGAACACAATGTTGATCCCAGTCCAATCCTACTACCACACGATCCCGGCCTGCAGCAAGGGCGGTGTCGTCGGCCTTCGGATGGACGCTTGTCCCAGCCCGAGACCTGATACGTGTGGTCTGTGTGGACAGCAGGTTCCTCTTGTGGAGGAGGGGGTGCGGGCCCCTCATGAATGTGTACCCGTGTGTTCTGTGTGGGGCGGAGCACACGTCACAAACTCACGTGCATGTACGGCCAAGTACCGTAAATCTAAGGGAGCTGCCCATAGGGGCGGCCAAGAAACGCCGCCAACTTCAGCCTCCCGGTGGGCCACCGCGCCGGGATGTCGCCAAGAAAGACAAGCCAGCTCCCCCTACCGGAGGAGTCGGCAAGCAGCCGTTGACCCCCCCGGCACCGCACGGCGGTACCGGGAAGTAAAGCCCCTTGATGTTAGAAAGTAGCGACACGCTTTGATCTACGCCGCAACACCCTCGCCGGCGCGGTCAACCTCCTCTTTTTCTCGCCCTCTTTCGCGGAGGCAGCGCATCGGCCACGCTGAATGGCTGCGGCGCTCGAGACTACCCCATCAGGTGACCCTGACGTCACGAAAACGGCGCGAAACTTGCTTTCGCGCGCCTTTAGTTTCTCCCGCTCGCCATGAGCAGTCCAAGTGGTGGTCGCCCTGCCGCTCCGAACGTGTGTTTCCGAAGTTTTTCCATCCTTTCGTAGGAATCTGAGATTCTTTCTCCGTGAAAATGCCTTGCTGCCGCGCGTTTCAATGCAGCAGCAGGCCAGAGAAAGGGCAAGCCTTATTTTATATCCCCCGAGGTGAACGGAATGTCGTGCGTCGGAAGCAGTGGCTCCATAACATCGGGAGAAGGGATTTCGCCCCTTCTAAGCACGCCGTTCTTTGCGAGGTGAATGTTGCAGCTTTCCTCATATTTGTGGATGAAGTTGCATGGAGATTTTAATGCTCTTCGCATAGCCGGACTCTTCGTTCAGTTTAATACAGAGCACCGATAACTTAGCACATACTTCGTTGTTAAAGTGAGTCGGCTGAAATTTTCGTTGACTCTTCGAGCCGTGACAAAGCTTTTTGTGTTTTCGCGCGTGCGTTAGTTTTCAAATGTATGTAATTTGTGAGCTAATGCCTGTAACTAATATTTTGTAGTTGTGTGCGTGTGTGTGTGCGTGTTTGTGTATGTGCGTGCGTGTGTGCGTGTATGTGTGTGCGTGTATGTGTGTGTGCGCGCGTGTGCGCGCGCGTGTGATCCTTGCGCCTGATACTTCTGAAGCCAAGGAACTATTTTACTCTTATTGCGTGCTTATTGTATCTTTGCAAAGTTTCAATACTGCGAGCATTTTTTTTCTTTATGTACTTTATTTTGCGAAGGCATGAACCGCAATATATAGGTAGATAAGTGGTATTATGTATTATGTATTATTCGCGCATGCTCATTAAGTACAAGCCACGCGCTTGTGATAATCTCCCTCAATTCTCATAAACTTGACATCTTGAAGTCTGTAAGTTAATTATCAAGTGCCAGTCTTAGCAGTTTCCGCGTAAGCAATCAGCCTTTTTTTTTTGAGAGAGAGACTTAGGTTACTCCCAGAGGTGATGGAATGTAATTTCTCGTCGTTTCATAGTGACGGAATACAGGCGCGTGTGTAAAGTTCTATGTTGGCTGTTCGCAAACACAGCATGTATTTCGCACAGTGGCATTGGTGCAAAGGCTTTTGGCCCACTCATTTTGGCGAATTCACTTTAAGTAAACTATCACATTTCTTCTTGGTTACCTTCTCTGAGCCTTTTAAGAGCGAAGATTGTGAACCAAATTCTCGTTTATACTCTACGCTGCTTATATTGTATGCACCCAATACACCTCCGCGTTACGGACAACCCAAGTACCGATAGCGCTACCATGCGGTGGGGCCCGGGCCTGGGCCCAACTCTGTCAAAAACTGAAACCAGGTGAGTGGTACGGGCGGGGCTGCCTCCTCGACCCCCCTTATCCAACTCTTGCGGCGCACAGCGCCGAGCAAAATATGATTGCCAACCTCCAGGTACAAAATGAAGCGCTGCAAAAAGGACTAGCAGCAGCCGAGGCAAAACAGACTCAACCAGTCGCCCCTCCCCCTCTTCCCGCAGTAGAGGTAATGGAGAGTGAGACCGAGGCGGCGGCGACGGACACTACAGCCGCCCTCGAGGCTCGTATGAACGCCCTTGAGGTCCGTATCGACAGTCGGATAACTGTACTTGAAACCCATATCTCAGCGGCTGTAAACGCCGCGATCGCAAAAATGACAAAGGTCATCCCCACCCTCATAGCCCAACATGTCACGCGTTCCACCGTACGAGCCGGCCCAATTAAGGACGTGTCCGGTCGGCACCGTAAAACGTCTCGACGACAGATCGATTTTGAGGATGATGACAGCTGCTCCCTCCTCGGAGTTGAGGACACCCCCCTTCCCGCCAGTGATAGCTCGGGAGCGCCGTCACCACAATCACTCGTTAACTTCACCGACCATGGCGGGCACCCCTAGAGGGTACGGCACCTGGCCTGCGGACAGCATGGCTCACCCGCTTCTGCTGTTTGTGCAGGTACTGCCATGGATCTTGCATGAAACGCCAGCCACGATAACGAAGACTAGCGCTGGAATGATGCTTTTGGTGTCCCACTCTGACCACGTGACAACGAACTGTTCATTCGTGGGATACGAACTGCAACGCGTGACGTCACCAGCAACAGACCTACTAAAGGAGCGACGCGACTACGACCGGACGGCACGGCACCTGGCCTGCGGATAGCATGGCTCACCGGCTTCTGCTGTTTGTGCCGGTACTGCTGTGGATCTTGATAGAGTGAATGAAATAACTTTTATTAGATGTCTGGCGAGGACGCGAACTCGTCGCGCACCCGGCTACTCCCACGTCGGGAACGGCAGGTCTAGCCCACGCCCGGTCGCGGGCACTCCGGACAGCCAGGATTTGCTTGTCTAGAGCTGGGCTACGCAGAAGCGAGTCCCGCTCATCCTTGCTGAACTTGGGGTATCTCGACCCGCATACCCAGAGCATGTGTGCTAGAGTGGAGGTCTGCCCGCAGGACGGGCAGGCGTCGTCGCGATATACGCCTGGGTCAACTTCGTGCAGAACGGCCAGACACGGATAAGTGCCGGCTTGCGCCCTATTCAATTTGGGGTGAGGAGGTGAAAAGACCCTTCTAGAGATGTAGAAGAATTTTGTAACCTCGTTGTGAGTAACGGGAGCATCCCTGTGGCCGTAGGGGGGAGGGGTGATCGGCTCTCCTTACAGAGGAAGCACGGTCGGTGAGGTCGCGCGCAGCCTCATGAGCAGACTCATTGAGGTTCGGGGGAGCACCCTCGACTGACGCTACGTGAGCGAGAAACCAGTGAGTCGACAGACGCGTGAGAGCATCCGGATTGGAGACGCTAAGAAGACGAGCAGCTTGCTCGGCGATGCGACCCTTCTGAAAAGCCCTAACTGCCGTTTTGGAATCGCTATAAATCTCAGGCCCACGACCGTCTACCAGGGCGAGGGCGATGGTGGCTTCCTCGGCGACTTCGGGGTCTGAAGTGCGAATTGAAGAGCTATTGGAAAGCTTGCCGCTGGAGTCGTCCACGACGACGGCAAAGGTCTTTCCATCGCTGTACTCCGCGGCGTCGACGAAGCGTGCTCTGGTGCCTTGTTGCTTGATCTGTTTGAGAATTGCTACTGCTCTCGCCTTGCGTCTGCCCTCGTTGTGGACGGGATGGAAGTTTCGAGGCAGGGGGGCCACTTCGAAGTTCTCTCGAATGCACCTAGGGATCGGGGTACTGACCCTCAAAGATACCACAGGAGGGTAACCCAGCTCTTCGAGGATGCGTTTACCTGCCGCTGTGGTGGTCAGGCGAGCGAGTTGCGCGCGTTCTTGAGCTTCAGCAATCTCCTCGGCGGTGTATGTACCCCCAGCTTGAGGAGATCTTCGGTATGGGTCCTAATGGGTAGCCCGAGAGGCCTTTTGACTACTTTGCGGATGAGAGCATTGAGCTTGTCTCGCTTAGCTCTGAGCCAGTTGTGCATAGAAATCGTGTACGTGAAGTGGCATAATACGAAGGCGTTGATCAGGCTGAGGAGATTGGCTTCCTTCATGCCTCTGTGTCTGTTTACGATTCTGCGAACGAGGCGGAAAGCGTTGTCCATCTTTGCGACGATCTTGCGGAGAGCCGTTCCGTTCCCGCCGTTGAATTCGACAAACATGCCAAGTAGCCGAACGACGTCGACCTGGGGTATCACCCCTCCGTCACAAGTATGAAGACTGATGCTGCTTTCGGAGATTGGCTTCTTCCAATCTTTGGGCCTTCCTCCCTTCTCTTTTCTGCCGTGGATCTTGCATGAAGCGCCAGCCAAGATAACGACGACTAGCGCTGGAATGATGCCTTTTTTGGTGCCTCACTCTGAGCACGTGACAACGAACTGTTCATTCATGGGATACGCACTGCAAGGCGTGACGTCAGCAGCAACAGACCTACTAAAGGAGCGACGCGACTACCAAGGTCGATCCACATAGGTCGCGAAGCTGCGGGCGAAAAGTGGTTCAGAACCAATCATCACCGACATCAGCAAGGGGGTTATGGTAGCTGCGATTGGAGCGCGACTATGTTTGGAGGGAATAAATACTGGGAAAGAAAAAAAGCGTTTTAGGTGCGAAACTCCTTAGGGTCGAGCCTTGTCCCTTGTCGCGCCGTCGTAGCGACTCTAGTACTCGCCACTCCCGCTAGAGACGCAGCTGTGCTCTCTTTCTCTTTCGTTCCCGACACGCGCTCTCTCTCTCTCGTCCGTAGCTAGGGGCGCTGCGGTATCGCTGTATATACTGTACACATGTACAGTATATATATATATATATATATATATATATATGTCGCGGATGTCGCGGTATTGGCCTGCTGGTCTTGGGACATGGTCGAGTGCAGTTGGAAGAGGCGGCGACCCGAGCGGAGCTCCAGAGATGTAGCGTAGGTGAAGCTGAAGCGAGACCGGGGGCGAGAGGACCGAGGAACCGGACAGCACACTCTACCACTTGCGAGACAACGTTTAAGCGTTCACTCTCTTCTTTATTCTCTCAAGCGAGAGCCCCACCACCAGGCCCGGAATGGTGATGATGAGTATGTACAGATGAGAATATGAAGCGTGTGAATAATGCTCACACTAAATGTATATATATATATATATATATATATATATATATATATATATTGTAAAGGCGTTTATTGCACGCAAGCGTAAGGCTGACTGTCCGATCAGTTCAGGGAACCGCAAGCGCGAGCGACGTAGTGCGAGCGATGTGCTGGAGAGACTGCCCCACTAGACAGCACTAGTAAGGATGCCCCACTGCATCGTCCCTCTTCTTTACTACAATTACCCCTGGGACGAGAAAGGGAGCCGTCCGGCGACCTAACAGTTCGTCACTATTAGGGGATCATAAAACGGCTTGTGGCGCTCGACGTTGACAATGTCGCGTCCGCGACGGCACATGTCCGAAGATGGTTCGACGGGCTCAATCACATAGTTGACCGGTGATGCACGCTTGACGATGCGGTAGGGACCTTCATACTTGGGCATTAACTTGGAAGACAGAACAGGTGCAGCGGAAGGAACTGAGAGCCAGACGAGCGCTCCAGGAGAGAGAGAGAGAGAGAGAGAGAAATAACTTTATTTAGGAAAAATAGGGTTAAGGGGGCCGGAGGGTGGGTCCTTAGTCCAGGACTCCAGTGGCCACCGCCACACGCCGTGCCTGGTCGAGGAGGCTCAATTGAGTCTCCAGGTCAGCCCGGGCGAGGATGGCTGCCCAAGGCTCACTAAAGGAATTTTGTGCTAAACGGGGTGAAATTGAATTTTGGGGTCGTGATTGGCACTCCCATGTCACATGGGGCAAGGATGGCCTCCCCCCACACCAGGGGCATTGACTGGCATATCTGGTTGGCCAGATGGCATGCCATCGCCCCAGATGTGGGTAGGTGTTTGTCTGGATTTTTCTGTATAGCCGAACCTCCTCTACTGTTAATTGCGGGTTTGGCGCGGCGAGTTCTTGGCGAGAAAGACGTTGATGTTCTAAGACATCGCATGCTAGTATTTGATTGTTATTTCCGATTGGGGTGTCATTCCTTGCTCGGATTGAAGTCTCGCGAGCAAGAGCGTCTGCCCCTGTGTTACCAGTGACACCAACATGCCCCGGACACCATACAATGTGATGTTCTTGTCTTAGTCGATCGCCCAAGATGTTAAGGGCGATCCTAGGGATTCTTCCGTGGAGGAAGAGTCGGCAGGCCGCTCCAAGGAGAAAGGTGGGCGCAGAGGTGGTGTCACCGCGAGTGTTCTTCTGGCGCTCTTGGTGATTGGAGGTAAAGGCCCGGGCGAGGTCGCGGCACTCTTCGGCATGTCTCACCGTATCAGAAATGGGCGCACATTCAGATGTGTCGGGCCGGTATGGTAGCATTGTGTCGATGGTGTGCGATGGGTGCAGGCCGTACAATAAGAAATATGGCGAAAAACCAGTAGTGCTGTGCGTAGCGGTATTGTACGCGTAGGTGACGAAGGGCAGAATGGCATCCCAGTTCGTGTGGTCGGAGGAGACGTACATTGAGAGCATGTCGCCGAGCGTATAGTTGAAGCGTTCCGTGAGTCCATTCATTTGAGAATGGTACGCAGTTGTTGTGCGATGAACAACGTGGCACTCTTTGAGAACAGCTTCAACTACTTCCGAGAGGAAGACACGTCCGCGGTCACTGAGCAGCTCCTGGGGTGGACCATGACGCAGAATGAACCGACGAAGCAGGAAGGAGGCAACGTCGCGCGCAGTGGCTGCCGGAAGCGCCGCAGTTTCAGCGTATCGCGTAAGGTGGTCAACTGCCACAATAGCCCAGCGGTTTCCAACCGAGGTCATGGGGAGAGGCCCGTGCAAATCTATACCAACGCGCCCAAAGGGCCGGGTGGGGCAAGGTAAAGGTTGCAGCCCAGCTGGCGAGAGGCGGGGTGAAGATTTCCGGCGCTGGCAATCGAGACCAGAGCGTACGAAGTATATATATATATGTATGTGTACTTATATATATATGTATATGTATAGTATATGTACGCCACGGTCCGGCATCCGGAGAATGCTTCCGGCGTTTTGCCCGAATGATCTCCCGGCCGGTGCTTCGCCCACTCATCATCATTCACTTCGTGGATATGCGGTGTTTTCTTTTTAATTAAAGCGAGACGCAGTTGTATTCATTCAACTAAAATAAAATTCCTAGATAATTTTATATACGCATGGCGAGAAAAGAAGATACGACTCTATTTTACTTGATCATTATCAATAAATACCTTTCTTCAGCGCCTACCATGAGAGCACCCATCGATAGCGGCGGGCGTTGACGCCGCTATCTCTTGCAATGCAGTGGAGCTCTTGGAGTGCGTGGAAAGGCACGCTCGCAAAGTTCACCTGTTACAATACACCCCCTTCACATGTCGTGTTGTTTTACATGTCGACGCTTTTTCTAAATTAGGTGATGCGGGTAGTTTTATTGTTTGTTAACCTGTGCAATCAAAAGTAGTGAGTTGCGACCACGGTGTAAGATATGTACTCTTTAGGTGAGGACACTCACCAGACTCGATCGACCAGATAAAGTTTACAAAGGCGCGCGCCGATCGGCCTGGTGACGGCAACGGATACCTATCGGCAGTACGGCGCAACTTCAACACAGAAAGCTTTTTATTCGTTTAATCTCCGGTTGTTATAGCAACCGGCGGTTCGCGGGAAATCCGAAATCATTGAGTGACGCACGAAAGTAGGTCACCGGGGAGAGGGCAAGCGCACGTGCCTTGTCGGCGCACGCTCTCGCCTGCGTTCTAACTAAAGTTGCGTCGTTCCGCCGATAGGTATCCGCTGCCGTCACCGCCCCGATAGACGCGCACCCTTGCTACTTTATCTGGTCGATCGCGTCTAGCAAGCAAGCCGAGAAGTGTCCCCACCTAAACAGTATATATATCTTACACCGTGGTTGCGACCGTCAGATACTTGTTTACTTTAGTTGTTTTCTTGCGACAGCGTTGGCCGAGGAGCTTGGCGTCCGACGAAAGGACGAGCACTCTACGCAATCTACGCCCAAAGCGTTCGTCGGCCTCCAAAGAAAGTATGTTCTGTGCAGCGATGCGATTTCGACACCCGTACGGCTGATCTTTTCCTGCATCGCTTTCTGCGCTGAAAGCTCGGAACGCCCATCAAGTTGAATGGCGGGACATTTGAATATACAGCTCTAATGGCAGGCCTCCAAAAACAAATTTCGCGCCTATGAGAACAAAGTGACGTCACTTCTGTTTTTAACGAATACGACGTCAAATTATTTTCTTCCGCCGAAAGTGCTCCCTCCTCACACAGATGGCGCTAAGCCCCATGAACCGCCGATAAGCCGCCATGTTTTGAACGTATGGGCTTCTATGGAAGCTTCGCTACCAGGTGTATTTACCTTGCGACTACGACCGTATCAGAGGGCATGGCACCTGGCCTGCGGGCAGCATCGCTCACCCGCTTCTGCTTTTTGTGCAGGTTGGTCCTCAGTGCACTGATTGTTCCTACCGAAGTGACAACGGATTTTTGGTTATCGTGCCGTGCCCTCGCAGTTTTTGTTGCGTGGACTGTTGGTCCATGATGTTGCTATTGGTGTCAGGAGACATAGAAGAGAATCCCGGGCCTAAATCGGTTGAGGTGCTGCAAACACCTTTAGAGAGTCAGGCGGTGACTTATCGTCGACTATCCTCAATAAGCGAGAACGTCGCGCAGTTAAACGCAAAAACAGATCGACTGACTGAATTTCTTGTCATGATACAAGAAATGAACAAGAAAATCTTGAGAAAGAAGTCTGTCGGCACCAGTCTGTCGGCACCAGGCTGAAAGATTGATCGAGTATGAAAACCGCAGCCGACGTAACAATTTGTTGGTTTTTGGAATCTTGGAGGAATGCGGTGACTCAGAGGTGAACTTGAGGGCAGCTGTCGTTGATGAACTGTTTCATGAAAAACTGGGCGTTTAAGTTAAAGCTGTAGAAAGAATTCCTTGCATTGGCAAAAAGAAAAAAAAAACAGAGAACGACCGAGACCAGTTATTATGAAGTTTTATGATACCAGAGAAAAGGAGCAGGTATTGAAGTACTGCAAAAAAACTGCAAAAAAGGAAAATCAGTCAGTATCAGCAATGATTATGCAAAGGAAACAGTAGATGTGTGACGGAAGTTGTGGGCGAGCGCTTCTGCTGAAGGGGCGAAGGGCGCGAAGGTATTTTTTATCGACGACAAGCTCAAGGTAAACGATAAGCTTTACGTATGGGACCACGAAAAGAACGCCATCTCCTTCTAAACCACTCAGATAAGAACAAGCACCGCGCACAAAGGACAGATGACACGCGTGATGATTCTGGTTTTTCCGGCAGTCTCAGCGATTCTCCGAGTACTTCAACCCTTTCATAGCTCCGAATCTTGTCGCTGAATGCACGCGGTATTGTTAATAAGGTAACTGAGTTGGAATACGTGTTGCTGACGGAGAACCCTCATGTGCTAGTGGTAAGCGAAACATGGCTGAACAGCAATTTACCTAGTCACTGTATAGTGCCACCAAACTACCGCATGTTTAGATGGGATAGACACACTCGCGGTGGAGGCGTTGCGATTATTGTTAAACAGCACATTGATGTTATAATGATTGAGTGTACTATCCCTGAGACACTGTGGTGCGAAATTACTTACGCGAACACTGTATATCTTGTTGGCGCAGTATATAGGCCACCTGCCACTGCACCCGAGTTTTTGGATAAGCTGAATGATTTCCTATGCAATCGTTTAGATCGTAACACCAGACTAATAATGAAAGGGGACTTTAATCTACCTAATATTAACTGGGACAGTTTACTACCTGGGCACGTAGAAATTTCTAGTAGCGAAAAGCTGCTTCAAATAATGATCTCGCACAATCTAAAGCAAATCGTGAAAGAAAGCACGAGGGTAACGCCTGAATCTCGGTCATTGTTAGACATGGTGTTTCTTTGGAATAAAATAGGTGACTATATAGTGTCTGTGGAAGATGGTCTATCAGATCATAAGATGGTTCTTGAGCACATAGTGACTAGCGCAAGCACTCGTTCCCAGCCATTTATACCTGTTCAAGTTAAGGACTATAGTCGCGCAGACGACACATCTTTTTTTAGAATTTTTTAGAATTGTCATTTGACCAGTTTGAACTTGTCTGCGATTGTGAATCGGTTGACGAACTATGGCAGCGCCTCAAGAAAATCATAAAACATTGCGTTGACAGTTTCATCCCCACTCGAATAAAAAAATATAAAACGACGGAACCCTTAGATTAATCGACATATAATTCATATTAAGCGCAAAATTAAGCGCTTACGCAAAAGGCAAGGTATTTCCACTGAGGTGTCGAAATTGCGGAGGGCATTGAAAACGGCTCTGAAGGAATCGAAAGAGCGGTTCTTTAGCCAAACACTCAATACCTTTATGAAAACATCACCTCAAAAAATTTGGCTTCATCTGAATGACAAAAACGAACAAATAAACAAGATCGAAGTTAACAATGAAACAGTGACGCAAAAAGCAAATATTGTGAGTCATTTTAATAATTTCTTCCAGTCTGTTTTGCAGCGCCTAGCAGCAATTGCGCAGACGCCCGTCTGCCGTCATCCTTTTCATGTGGGATGGAAGATCTTGTCGTCACTCAAGCAGGCGTGTTTAACCAACTACTTACTACTTTTAGGTTCCAAGAAGGCTAGCGGGCCGGATCGAATACCAACCCAATTTCTAAAGCGATACGCGGAATGGGTGTCATTTTTTCTAAATATAATATTGGTGAAGTCATTGCAAACTCACTCGTTGCCAGAATACTGGCGTTGCGCAGTCATAACTCCTGCTTTTAAAAGCGGTAACCGATTGCTAATAAACTACTGCCCAGTTTCCCTGACTAGCGTCTGTTGTAAAGTATTAGAGTATTTCATAAGTAAGCATATTCTCGTTTTTCATGAAAATAACGACTTTTTTATCAGCACCAACATGTTTTCCGAAAGGGACTGTCTACAGTAACCCAGCTCATAGAAACTACTCATGATTTTACTTCAGCTATAGACGCCCAAAAGCAAATTGACGTCATCTGCGTAGACTTTGCGAAAGCCTTCGACAAAGTTTCACGCAATAAATTACTTTTCAAGTTACATAAGGCAGGAATAAATGATAATATTCGAAAATGGATTGAAGCCTACCTACACAATCGTAGGCAGGTTGTGCGTGTGGACGAGTGCTTGTCCTCTCCATTAGAAGTGCTTTCTGGTGTCCCACAGGGGTCCGTTTTGGCCCCGTTGCTGTTCTTGGTTTATATTAATGACTTACAGAGATTGTCGAGTTTCATGTGGAATTGAAGCTCTTTGCTGACGATTGTTTAATTTATTCTACGGTAACACACATTGACGACCAAATTAGAATAAACCGGGTCCTTCATTCCCTTCACCTTTGGTGCGAGAAATGGGACATGGAAATGCTCGATGGCGTCGCGAAAACTGTATTCACTGAAGAAAAAGCTGGAACATGCAACGAATGGTACCGAATGAGAGTTTTATAATACGCGTGTGTTGTCTGGAGCCCCCACCAAAAATTTTTAATAGACAAACTAGAAAGAATTCCGAGATTGGCTGCTAGTTTTATTGGTTCAAGGTACCGAAGGGTGGATTCGGTAGCAACAATTCTGCGTTCGTGTGGGCTTGAGTTGCTGGAAACCCGAAGGAAAAAAGCCAGAAAGATTTTTTTTCAGATACTTCAAAGGCTATCGAAGAAAAAAAAATGTCACAGTTTCGCCCTAAGGGCGAAGCAATGAATGCGATAGCAACAAAGCAATGTCATACGAAGTAAGGTGAGCGGCTTTGGTAGCAATATGAATTGTAGTAAACATGAGCTGATTAAGTAAGCAGGTGTGCTGCGGCGTAAGTAGACCGACATGAAGAGAGACTCGATGACCACGAGAAGGCGCGTGTGAAACGGTGGTGTTGATGAGAAGCGCTTCCCGTGGGCAGCGCGTGCGAAGGGACACACCTGTAGCGCTGCACTGCCGATCCGGGCAGCATTGCATGTGTAACGTGCGTTGGAAAATGTGGCCCGACTATTACTAACTGAATGAACAAGCGTGGTGTGAGCGCGCACAAGCAAACATGAATAGATCACACTGAATGACTGCAGACAACGACTGTCAAAACGCTGGCAGCAAGCGCATACACCGCAGCGCGCGAAGGTACGTGCGGTCTATCGCTTCAACGGAAACTGAGCGGCGAATGCACAGCGCATAGAAAGGTCAGAGCCATGTGGAGATAAGAGACGGTACGGGTGAGCGACGAGCGCGGTTGTTGGCAGAGTAGAATTGCGCCCCCCCCCCCTCCCGCTCCCTCCGGCGCTGGCTTTCCGCTTCCTTGCTTGCGCTTGGGAGATTGAGTGCGTTCGCTCTCCGTGATAGCGCGCATCCCCGTACGCTTCCGCTTGGGCATACGGCGCGCGGCGAAGATTTTATCTATACGGAACCTCACGGCGACGATGACGGCGACGATGACGGCGACGGCGACGCCGACGGCAGAAATCTGGTTGAATTGTCAATATAATGACTATCGCAATAAAAATGGAAAAATACGCCCACTTCCCTGCAAATCGTAGCGAGAGAATAAACTACAGCAGAGCCGTCAAGCCTTATAACACACGCGTTGATGTTTTTCGTTACTCTTTTTTTCCGGATGTAATTGAAATGTGGAATGCCTTACCTGATGTTGTTGTAGATCAGACAGATGTGCACAAATTTGAATGCTTGATTGGTATTTTGTATCGTGGGCACCCAACCTGTTGCTATGAAATGTCAAATTTTCTTGTGTTCTGCTATTTTCCCTCCCTGTAACAACCCTCAAGCGAGGGTTAACAGTATCAATAAAGAAAGAAATTCGGAAATACCCGCGATCCAATTCAGCCACTCGCATCCAAATCACCCAGTGGAATTGTCGGGGCTTTAAGGCCCGCACCAAGCGGGCCGACCTCTGACTTTTTCTCGCAACATTTGAAAACCTTCTTGCTGCCCTCCAGGAGCCAGGGAGCGGTGCCATACTCGCAAACTATACTATGTTTCAGCAGGATCCCTTATTCTAAATCTGTGTGCACAAAAATTATACGGCCAGCCTAGTTGACCTCGACCTTAAGCCATAATTCTCGTGCGTGATGGTGACACTCCTTCCGCTACGCGAACAGGACTCGCCACTACACGTGCTAAACATCTATTGCTCACCGAGACTAGCCAACATAACATTCGCAGACCCTTTTAGCTACGCCTTAAAGGTTGTAGGCAGAGACCCTGTGATGACAGGTTCTTTTGTCTAATATTTTCTGATGGTTCTCTGAGGCGAAGCCTCCCAGAACCCAATCGAGGACAAAGCCGTTTCTTGAAAAACACACAAACTTTTAATAAAATTGAGGCGAAAATTAACCCATAAAACAAACACTCAATAAGACTACAACGGCACGAAACGTTCGGGCTGTAAGTTCGGACAGGAAGCGGGTATGTGTGCGTACTAGTCTCGACGAGGAGCAGAGGAGATGAGACGACGAGAGAAGCGGTGTTGGTCTCACCAAAAGGTCGTTGTATCGGACCGTCGTACAGGCTGCCAGAGCGTGGCAGCTCTGGCTCGGAGGGAGAAGACAGGTTGCTCGGCAGCACGGGCAGACGGCGGTGGCGTTCTGGCCGGGCAGCTGGTCGTGGCACACGGGCTCGTAGCCCGACAGCTCACGTTCTGCCCTCGGGTGCAGACGCTCACCGGCCTCGGGCAGCAGCAGTTGACTATCGGGCAGAGGGCGATGCCCAGGAAAGCAGGCGGCTTGGCAGCACGGGTTGACGGCGGCGGCGTTCTGGCCCGGCAGCTGGTCGTGGAATTCGGGTCCGTAGCCCGACAGCTCTCGTTCTGCCCACGGGCGCAGACGCTCACCGGCCTCGGGAAGCAGTTCCCAAACGGATGGAGTAGCGACGCCCAGGAATAGGTTGGCAGGAGGCCCCGGCCGGCTGAAGTCCTGGTGGCTCGGGTCCGGAACCCGACGGCCATCTTCAACCCCCGATCCGGTGGCCGACCTTCTCCTGGTGCCGCTTCTGGAACTCTTCCCCCCTACTGCCAGCGCGGCTCGCGTTTCTGCCGCTCTGGCCGATTTGTCATTTGTTCATTGGCTGCTTGAAGCTCCGTGGTCTTTTGCGATTGGATGCCTTTTTATTTGTTTTGTTTCTTGCGCCGCGTGTCCACGCGCCGGACGCTCTTCGACGTTGTCGTTTTCCATCATAATGGAATTCGCCTTGGTGCGCGCTCTCCTTGTCGCCTGCTTCTTGTTTGAATGCACCGCACCTTGTCGCACACCACAAATATCACCGTCGCGCACCACACATCACAGACCCCCTGGTGATCATGGGTGATTTTAACGCTCCCAGCACACTTTGGGGGTATGCGCGTGAAGAGAAACGTGCTCGTAAGCTGGCGGAACTTATGGCCACGCTGGGCCTAACTCTTCACACCGACCGTACCTACCCAACTCGCGTGGGTAACTCCGTGACCCGGGAGACGTGTCCGGACCTTACCCTCACCAAAACCATCCAGTATGCAGGTTGGGTCAACACCGAGGATAACCTCAGCAGCGACCACTGCATACTCGACACCACCATTCGCACCCAAACATGGCAAGACCCTACGCGCAGGAAAAATTACCCGGTTGGACTAAATTTGGAAACACATACGCCAATTTGACCCCCATTGAGGAGCAAGGGTACCACGATTGGTCCCAGCAACTGATTTCCATACTTCACTTCAAAGAAACCGACATTCAACTCTCGGAGGCGACTCCGGAGGTAGATAACCACTCCTCCACCTCTGGGCGCCCCGGCACAGCCTCGTCCGCCGATGGCGTCGGCAAAAACACAATCGGAAGCTCAAAATTCGCATCGCCGAGCTCACCCAGCGAGTGGCAGAGTACGCGGCCCAGCTCGCCGACTCTAACTGGGTAGACCGATGCAACACGGCCGCGCGACAAATGTCCTGCCGGAGTACCTGGCACCTCTTCCGCGCCTTGATCGATCCGACCCAAACTCGAACAGAGACACAAAAGCATCTCCAACGAACGATTCACAGTTTCGATGGAGACACGGCGAAATTCGCATATAAACTCCGACATCAATACCTATGCACAAAGCAGGACCCCTGAGGGCCCGCGTACTCGTATGCAGGTATCGAGAACGCGGAGCTGGATCAACCGTTCCAGCTAGACGACCTGAAGGCGGCCCTAGCAAAAATGAAGCGAGGAACGGCATCGGGACGGGATAAAACCACAGTGAAATTACTTTCCAATCTTCCCGACTACACTATGCTCCGTGCTTACATCAATGGTCCTTGCGTGCAACATTGCAGTTCCGGCATCACTTGGAAGGGTCTTGCGGCAATATGTTTATTGTAGATAGCTACACAGTTGCAATTATATATTGCAATTTCAAACTCAGAGTTGTCGAGACCCCGTCATTTATACATAACGGCCCCTTAAATGTGTAGCAGACTTAGCCACAAGGTTACATCTCTTGCGATTTATTTTACAGAGTTTGTGCGCGCGAGAGCCTGTGAGTATGTGTGTTTGCAAAAACGTAACTTTGTTGTACTTACTGTTGCTCATGCAGGCTATGATTGTTGGGAAGGCAATATACACTTTCTGTTCGGCGTGTACGCCTATACTGCCGTTAGTTCTTTTAGTTACAGTTATACAAGTTGGAGCACGTCCTAGGGAAGACATTGTCAGAGCGGCCGTTGCACAGTGCTTGCGCTCCAGTTCTTACGAGTCGTTTTGTCCTTTGTCCACATATCAACGGGTCCTCCTCGCCCGTTAGACGTCCATTCAACAAGCTCAACTGAAGTCATAAATTTGAGGAGCGTCCAGGTATACGGACAAATTCATAGGGGAAGCAAGCACGTTCAGTTCTCTTTTGGCAGAGCGAGTAGTGTTTCCCAATTCACGACATAAACAATGAAAAAGCACGAGTGTGCACAGACGTTCTGAACGCTTACCATCCATGGCAGATACCTTCTTGCCACAGGAGAGCCGCTTTTTGTTGCACTGAATTTCACGTGCCCGCCACAGTCTAGAAGAAGAAAAGTACTTTATTACGAGAATGAAATGTGAACCATTTGTCACTGCACATTTGTGGCAACCAAAAATTTCTTGTGGACTATTTCTCTATCACGAATCCACAAGCAGCGAGAAACGAATGCGAACAATGAATGCTAGCATTACACCAACACATAAAGGAGCCGTGTGTAGACCGACATGAGCTAGGTGAACCGATGAAAGCATACCTTAATATGCTTTAATTGTTGCGTGAACGACGACAAGCAAATGTGAAGTGCAGCAACCGTTCCACTGAGTTTTGGCCGTGCTTCGCCCTTTGTCTCTTTTGCAGAATCTTGGTTTGAGCTTGTCGGTGACTCATATATGAGGCTTTGTGCAATATTCAAGCTTCTGGCACTATCCGAAGTTATGGACCCTTATGAACTAGCCCGATCGCAGTTCTCCGATAATGAACAAATTCGAAAATTGCGGTGGTAATACAGCCCCTAGACGGGAATTTACAAGTTACCGTCTATAGCCAAACTTTCCGGAGGGTCATTGTGAGGGGCCCTCTAACAATTTCATGTCGGTCCTCCTGCTTGAGACACCAGAACATAAGCATTCTGTGCTTAAATAAATATTAATATTAGCATGACAACAATAAATAGTGTAGATATGACCATAAGATAAATTTCTATGAAAGATAACCGAATGTTGATAGTATAAAAATACAGGGATACAAAAAAAAAAGAATACGCGCCCTACCTGCGCTGTTGAGTGTGAAGACGGGCGCTCGAACCTGAAACACACAAAAAATTCGTATCACAAATTCCTGTTAATTGACAACGCAGGAATCTACCGTTTGCAGTAACAGAATTGATGCGTGCATGTATGAAAACACCGCCAATTATTATTTCGGTCGAAGGAAGAACGGGGAAAACGTTGGCCCAATTTGTGGGAAATATGACAGTGTATTCACCTATATAGGTTGAACAGTTCTTGTTTTATTAATATGTGTTATGCTTAGTGGTTGTTGTCTTTTTACTTTCTTGCAAAAATACGTATTACGGAGGTGTAATGGCGGCATATATTATTTAAAAATACAATGCACTTCATTTCACCATTTTTACCCTCGTTGACGAGGCAAAAGGCATCTGTTATGACGCCTTGGCGTGTTTCGAAGCTAAATGATGCAGTGCATGGCGTATACAGTTCAGCGGCTTCTAAAGACTCAAGAAAAGTGTTAGGTCCAGGCCTATGCCCCCCCCCCCCCCCCGAAATTTTGATCTTTCTGTGCCCATGCCCGACGGCGCTGAGTACATCGGCCGAACGGGTCGCCGCATAAGCGACCCACAGCATCACAAAAGAGCAGAGAACGCCACACGTGACCTGACGAGATCAGTGCCCACTGTGCCACGCCAGACGCCGGGTGAAGCTCTGCTTGAGTGCGCCTGAATAAAACAAATAGTTCCACTCTTCGTCTTTTTATTTTTGCCTCTGAATATCTTGAATTCAGGATCGTGAAGGTGCAACCGAATTAGGAAGGCCTACTAAGCTTCAACAAAGTCACTCCCTCACCAGAACAGGAATTGGCCTCCCTGGTGCAGTATTCGGCCACTACCTCCCTCATGACTCCTACAATTTACCAATGGCCCTCAGTCCCCAGCGGCTGCTGAGCACCTGACCATGGCGGTGGTCAGACCTGCGACGTGGCAGAGGGTGCTAAGAATCTCTGGGTCCGGACAGGCCGCCACTGGCAACTGAACCTGTCAACGTTCAACACTCGCACCCTATCGAGTGAGGAGAGTTTAGCCGGGCAGCCATTTGAAGAATTATCAGGTATGGCCTGGGATACTATTGGCCTTAGTGAGGTTAGAAAAGCTGGTGAGTCTTATACAGTACCGACTAACGGCCACGTCATCTGCTACAGAAGTCTGCCAGATAAGAGAGAATTCGGAGTAGGAGTTCTAGTCCATAATAACATAGCGGGAAACATTGATGAATTCTACAGCATAAATGAGAGGGTAGCAGTCGTCGTAATAAAGGTTATTACGAGGTATAGAACGAAGGTAGTACAAGCCTACGCCTTAACCTCCAGTCACGATGATGAAGAAATAGAACAGTTTTATGAAGATGTTGAATTAGCAATGAGGAAGGTGCAAACTCAGTATACTGTAGTAATGGGCGGCTTCAATGCAAAAGTTGGGGAAAAGAAGGCTGGTGAGCAAGCAATTGGCAACTATGGTATCGATTCTAGGAACACTAGAGGAGAGATGTTGGTAGAAATCGCGCAAAGGAATAGGCTCAGACAATGAATACCTTCTTCAGGAAGCGCAGCAATAGGAAGTGGACCTGGAAAAGCCCTAATGGAGAGTCAAGGAATGAAATAGGTTTCATACTCTATGCCGATCCCAGCATAGTCCAGGATGTAGAAGTGTTAGGTAAGGTAAAGTGCAGTGACCATAGGTTAGTAAGATCTAGGATTTCGATCTATTGGAAGAGAAAAAGAATCAAATTAGTGAAGAAGAAACGGGCCAACCTAGAGGCAGTAAGGGTAAAATCAGAGTAATTCAGGCTGGTGCTCGCAAACAAATATGCAGCTTTAGAAATGGAAGATGAAGACAACACAGAGGTAATGAATGAATCCGTAACTAGGCTGATCTCAGAAGCAGCAATTGAAGTGGGAGGTAAGGCACCAAAGCAACCAGTAGATAAGCTCTCCCAAGTAACAAAGGACCTAATAAAGAAGCGGTAAAACAAGAAAGTGTCAAACTTGAGAGATCAGATAGAATTCGCTGAACTGTCGAAACTGATCAACAAGAAGAAAGTAAGGGGTATCCGAAATTATAACGTGGAGAAGATTGAGGAAGCAGTAAAATATGGACCCAGCATGAAATCAGTGAGAAGAAAACTTGGCATAGGGCAAGGCGAAATGTGTACACTGAAAGATAAGCAGGGTAATATCATCAGCAATTTCGATGACATACTAACAGTAAAAGCAGCGGATGAATTCTATAGTGACCTGTACGGTTACCAGAGCAGCCAAGCTATTTTTATTCGACGTAGTGATGAACAGGATACAGAGGCTCCTTCCATAACTAGCGATGAAGTTAGAAGGGTCTTGAAGAACATGACCAGGGGAAAAGCTGCCGGAGAAGATGCATTAACAGTTGATTAAATCAAAGATGGAGGAGATATCATCCTTGAAAAGCTTGCGGCCCTTTATACGCAATGCCTCAAGACTTAAAGTGTACCAGAAAGCTGGAAGAACGCGAACATTATACTCATCCATAAGAATAGAGACATTAAAGAATTGAAGAATTATAGACCCAGTAGCTTGCTTCCAGTATTGTATAAAATATTCACCAAGAAAATTCCGAATAGAATCAGGGCAATACTTGACTTCAGCCAACTAAGAGAAACGGCTGGCTTCAGGAAGGGATATTCTACGATGGATCATATTCATGTCATCATTAAGGTAATAGAGAACTCTGCAGAATTCAATCAGCCTCTCTATATGGCTTTCATAGATTATGAAAAAAGCATTTGATTCAGTAGATATACCAGTAGTCATAGAGGTACTACGAAATCAAGTACAGGAGGCGTCCATGAATATCTTGGCAAATCTCTACAAGGATTGTACAGCAACCTTGGTTCTCCACACAAAAAGTAGAACGATACCTATCAAGAAAGGGGTCAGGCAAGGAGACACAATCTCTCCAATGCTATTCACTGCATGCTTAGAAAAAGTATTCAACCTCTTTGACTGGGAAGACTTAGCAGTCAGAATCAATGGCGAATATCTCAAAAACCTTCGGTGTGCAGATGACATTGTCCTATTCAGCAACAATGGGGACGAATTACAGCTAATGATTGAGGACCTTAACCGAGAAAGTGTAAGATTGGGGTTGAAGATTAACACGCAGAAGACAAAGAAAATGCTAAATAGTCGGGCAAGAGTACAAGAATTCAGGCTCGCCAGTCAGCCTCTAGAGTCTGTAATGGAGTACGTTTATCAAGGTGAAAAACTCACAGTGCATCCTGATCACGAGAAAGAAATTTACAGAATAATAAAATTGGCTTGAAGTGCATACGGCAAGCATTGCCAAATCTTGACTGGGAGTTTACCACTGTCGTTGAAAAACAAAGTACAATCATTGCATTCTACCGGTACTAACATATGGGGCAGAAACTCGGAGGTTAACAAAGAAGCTCGAGAACAAGTTAAGGACCGCACAAATAGCGATGGAACGAAAAATGTTAGTCCTAACATTAAGAAACAGGAAGAGAGCGGTGTGGATCAGAGAACAAACGGGGATAACCGATATTCTAGTTGACATTAAACGGAAAAAATGGAGCTGGACAGGCCATGTAATGCGTAGGATGGATAACCGGTGGACCATTAGACGTACAGAATGGATACCAAGAGAAGGGAAGCACAATCGAGGACGCCAGAAAACTAGGTGGGGTGATGAAGTTAGGAAATTTACAGGCGCAAGATGTAATCAGCTAGCGCAAGACGGGTCGCATCTATTGGAGATCACAGGGAGAGGCTTTCGTCCTGCAGTGGAAATAAATATAGGCAGGTGATAATGAACTTGGTTTTATTTCCGAAATATATGGAGACGAATCGTTCGTATAAAAATATTATACTAGGGAATATTTCTCTCAAAACTAGAAATGTAAAACAATCATGAAAATAGTATTTAAAGAATCACATAATGACACACATTGGCACATAATTACTCAGTCGCATGGCGATTTTTACCGAAAATAATTACAGAAAAATAGGTGCTTTCCTTACATAGTCAAGGCTTTCAGCAAGTGCCCCCCCCCCCCCCCCCGAAAAAAAAAGCCTGGCTACGGGCCTGGTTAGGTATCAGCGGACTGAGATTACCCCCGCTCAAATAGATCAGAAACGCATAAAAGCTCTCATCAGGCAATCGCTGCACCACGTTGATGAGATGTGAAATGTGAATCCTATCTACTGTTGCCAGAACGAAATACGCAAAATTTTACCTATGTGTGAATTTAAAAGCAAACCGGAGAAAGTTGAGAATTCTGTCAAAACTAATAATCCCCTTGTGCGACCTTGTAGAGTCACAACCCAATTCCCAGCGAAGCTTTTTATTTGGAGCAGTGGCAATAAAAGTTTCAGCTGCCTGTAATTATGTCATACTTGAAAACGTTGCCCGTATAAAACTGCTGCTTTTGAAACCTTGCCCGCCATCACTCCTCACAGCACTTGTTATGGAATTTGTACAAAGGCAGTAATTCATCCACACACACGTTTTACTTCGCCAGAACATTGACCATATGTACCCCTCCCTCCCCCTCCCCCATTGCGATATTCACTAAATTGGGTCTCGGTGGCGTTCACAGTTCTCCCAGGGCAGCATAGGCGGAAAGTTTTCATTTTTCCGGGAGGGGGGTGAACTGGGGTCCGACCAGCTTTCCGAACCTCACACGTGTGTGTATGTGTATATACATATATATATATATATATATATATATATATATATATATATGTGTGTGTGTGTGTGTGTGTGTGTGTGTGTGTGTGTGTGTGTGTGTGTTAGAGCACTGCACGGGCCGATTTTGCGGCCCGGGCCCGGGCCCGTTTTTACATTGGGCGGCCCGCCCGAGCCCGATCAAAACTTTTATGGCGAGACCCGGGCCCGGCCCGGGCCCGGAAATAATCTACGTTACCCGCCCGGCCCGGACCGCCACCCCTTTACCTTAAGCCCGAGCCCGGCCCGAGCCCGACTCGAAACCTGTCCGAACCCGGCCCGAGACCAAAAAATACATTCATTCATTCATTCATTCAGTTTATTTACCAGACAGTACTGGACTGTTTTTCAGAGTTGAAAAGCCCGAGAATAACTCGCAGAAAGCCCGAGCCCGGCCCGGGCCCGCGTCAAACAACCCGAGCCCGGCCTGGGCCCGAGTCAAAAAGCACACGCCGTGCCCGAGCCCGGCCCGAGCCCGTGAAAAAACTCCTCTACCCGGCCCGGCCCGGCCCACGGGCCGGGCCAGTCCCGGGCTTTCGGGTAAGCCCGAGCCCGTGCAGTGCTCTAGTGTGTGTGTGTGTTTGTGTGCGCGTGTGTGCGCGCGCGTGTGTGTGTGTGTAGAAGCTGTCCAGAAGTCGCACCAAGATTTCAAAATATTTTTACGATGCGGATGTCATAGATAAATATGTATTTACAATATGTGCAAGATCGGCAACGATAAACAACAAGATCGCTGTCGATAGCGATTCCACTGCCACACGTCAAATCGTCTTCTGACTGGCGCCACTCGGTTGCGCCGTAACATAACTGCCGCCTGTAAAGGCGCTAACTATAAGGCAAGTGAACTTGCGGGAAAGTAAGGCTTCATTCGACACACATGCACAACGGCAGCGGTACAGGTGAGTCCAGCGGGGCGACCTCGTAAGTGACATCGTCAAGCTGACGCAATATCGTGTAGGGCCCGGTGTAGCGCGGCATCAGCTTTTCAGACAAGCCGACGCGGCGACATAACGAAGACGATCGCCGCCGACCTTCCGGTCGAACACGTGGACGCGCTTCGTTGCCTGCTCATGTCTTACGAGGTCATTTTTGATCTCAATCACCGACCACTGGGCCAAACAACAGTTGTCAAGCATCGGATTAACACCGGCGATGCCAAACCCATTCACCGTCTCCTCCGCTGAGCGCCAAGTTATACAGAAGGAAGTTGACAAAATGCTTGCCCGTGATATCATCGAACCTTCTTCGTGCCCATGGGCATCTCCTGTCGTGCTCGTTAGAAGGAAATACAACAGCTGGCGCCTGTATCGACTACCAGATTCTTAACCAAGTAACAAAAAAGGACGTGTACCCCTTACCTCGGATGGATGATGCCCTTGACTGTCCCAGTGGTTCGAAGCGTTTTCTTGGTACACCTTCGTTCCGTTATTGACAGATTGCAGTTGACGACATGGATCGTGAAAAGACAACGCTTATTACACCTTATGGGCTCTTTAGCGCCAGAGAAGAGACCGACACACGCGGTTCCCTACTCGAACACTTTTTTTTTAGACGCGAAGCATCTTATGCTCGGGGCTATGTCGCTCCCTCCCTCCCGGAAGAAGAAGGCGCCGACTAGTGCGCACGTGGAAAGATCGGCTCCCGCTTTCGTTAATGTTTTCGATCTGTTTTTGGTGTCGCCTATCGCTGACATGCACGCCATTCGTCAGGGTTTCTTCTGAGGACTTCCTTCGGTGAGAGGCCCTTGTGCGGAAATTGTTGAAGTTTTTGTTTGATCACTCCGCTTCGAAGCTAGGCGCGGGTAGGCTTAGGCCTAACCCGACGAAGAGGGGCATTATGCCCGAAGTAGAAATGGTTGTAGGAGAGGATATCTCCTCCGAAGAAGCCAAGAGCCCAGGCTGGACGACAGCGTTGGGCAAGAATAAGAAAGCTCGGCAAGAAACACCAGTGTCAACGAGCAAGAAATCCTACGTGGCTCGAAGGGCGGCTGCCGCACGGCTGCCCCGCAAGGCGTGCTGCAACGCCTCGCAGCCTCGTCGAGGCTCCCTAGGCTACCGAGGGAGCACATAAGAATTATTGTCCGCCCAAGGGACGAGTTGAACGTCAAGAAAATAAGCCAAATCAGGCTGGCTCAAACCTTGGCCATGGCGGCTGCACTAGCCCCCACAGAAACCGAGGGCGATATAGTTTGCCCTAATTTTACGCGAAACGTTCGCGTCGTCTCCACCCCGGAGAAGAAGAACGCCTCCGTTTATGCAGGGATCCAGCAAATCCGCATAAGCGAAGGACTATACAAGGTGGCCGCATACATCGCGGCCCCAGACAACACCTGCAAAGGGATCATACGAGAGGTCGACGCAGACATCAGCAAGACCCAACTCCAGCGCATGATCGTCAACCACCGTAACCCGAAGGCTCTGGAAATCAAGCGCATCAAGAACACCACAACAGTGGTCGTCCTCTTCGACGGCATGAAAGTGCTTAACTATGTCATGTGCGGCGTCAGCCTTCTGCGCTGCACGCGGTTTGGGACATCGTGCGGACGTCTGTCCCAATCCCACCAATAAGGATTGCCGAGGCTGCGGACTAGCCTCCCCACACGATGACCACCAGTGTTCGCCGGAGTGCGCCCTCTGCGGGGGCCCGCATCTTACGGCGGACAAAACGTGTAAGCAGCGTTTTCAAGCCCCATACATTGTACGAAGACGCCGGCGGCGCCGCAAGCGCGAAAAGAACATGCCCCAGCTAGGGATCCTACATGCAACGCGTTGCATGTAGGCTCCCTAGCCCCAGCAGCAACAGCTGGGCAAGCGGAACCGGCCACGTGACTCCAGCGCGGCGGGAGGACCCAGGAGGGAACGCTCCGTCACGCAAACTGGTAGACAACGCAGCCTCTCCAGAGGGCGCTCTCGTTCCCGAAAGCGTTTTTTTTGGAGGATTAGCTTAGCCAAGCAATCTTTATAAATTATTTTAAGGCTTTCTCGCTTTCTTGGTCTTCTCGCTTAGATAAAAGTAGGAATTTTTTTTTCCCACATCTACGCCTTGTTAGTACGAGATGATGGTTGGTACTAGGGGGAACCCACGCGTGCGTTGTTCTGAGTGCGAGCGTTCCTACGCGCTGGAAGAAACGCGGTTTAAGTCAGCACGCGAAGCGAATGGTGCAGATTTTATCTGTAGGATGTGTGTGCTAGGGTCGCGGCTAGACCGCCTAGAGCAAGACAAAGATAAGTTAGCTAAGCGGGTTGGAAAGCTAGAAAAGGAACTTGAAATCGAGCAGAAGCGGAGGAAGGAGGCAGAAGAAAAGCTAGCTAACGCAGAAATCCAGCTGAGCGCCACCATTCTGCAAAGCAATGATGAACGCATCGAGGCGAGCACCGCGAACGGAGCTGGCTCCGATGCGAGTGCAGAGACAGCCGAACCCGCCACGCCGGGAAGCAGTGGCGGAAACGTCAGTGATAATCACGAAGGGGATACCACTGACGCGGCCGGGCAAGAAAACAAAGCCAAGGGCAAGGATAAGAAAGGAGGGGAGGGCATTGTGACTTCGGGGGCAGCTTTCGGCGGTGAGGGGGAAGGAAAGCGTCGAGTTGTCTTTGTTGGGGATTCCAACATGCGTAAAGTAGAACCGGCGATAGCAGAGAGGGTAGGGGCAGACGAACGAGTCCAGGTTAGCGCGCTTCCCGGAAAGCCGATTAGAGAGGTGATAGCGAAGGCCAAGGAACGCATGTGGGACACAATGGAGGAGAGACACCTAGTGGTGATAATGGGCGGAGTGATTGACGTACTGAACGGACGAGGAGCAGGAATCACAAAGCAAATAGCCAAAGGGGTCACCGACCTGCGGAATGTTTCAAAAGAAGTACAAATCGCGGTGTGCACGGTGCCAGAGGTTGAAAGGCAGGGTTATAAAATTGAAAGGGCAGTTCTTGCAGCAAACAGGGAAATTTGGACTCTAGCTAAAGCAATGAATTTTACGGTCATTGACATCAACCGAGAAGGGCACCGAGCAGGCCGCGAAGGCGCTTTTGTGCGTGACGGGATACATTTTACTGAAAGTGTAGCAACACCGGTCGGAAGTCGATTCGCGGCACGAGCTGTAGCTTTTTTAGGTGGGCCCCAGGCAATCAGGAAGCAGGATTGAGTATTGAACATAGCGAAACACCAGTAAAGGGCAGAATTAGGCGAGCAGGAGTCAGGAAAAGACGCAGAAAGGATAAGAATAGAGAAGGTAAAATTTGCTACATTAACATGCAGGGTGGCCGTAAGCAGGAAAAATGGCTGGAAATTCAAACGCAACTGAATGATGAAGCGATAAGCGTGTACGCCTTGACCGAAACGCATCTACGAGATTTGGAGCAGCCGCCTGTTATTGACAACTTTGTATGGGAAGGGTGCAACAGAATGACCGGGTCAAGGAAAGGCGGAGGCGTAGGCGTACTAATTAGGCGAGGTCTGAAGTGGCGAAGGGTAAACGAGACATGTAAAGAGCATTTATGGATTAGTGGTACATGGCAAGGTAAAAAGACGTGGCTGGGAGTAGCTTACCTATGGACAGGTAGTGATAGCAAGGAAAAAAATAAGGAATTGGTCGATTGCATTAGAAGCGATATTAATGAGTTCAGTAACTCGGGCCAGGTGATATTAGTGGGAGATATGAACGCGCACATGGACGATTTAGACGGATATACTGATTACAACGGCTCTCTAGTGCTGGATTTGTGTGATGAACAGAACCTTATAGTAGTTAACAGGGAAAATAAGTGTCATGGACAGGTAACGTGGCAATGCGGAAACAGGCAGTCATGTATCGACTACGCCTTAGTCTCAGAAATGGTCTACGAACAACTGGAAGAAATGATAACAGACGAAAATGGAAAAAATAGCCTGGGAAGCGATCATAGACGTTTAGCATTAAAGTTTGGGAGAGATACCAGCGCAGAACATGAACCAATAGCCTCAGAGTTTTTAAAAATGAATGACGAGCAAATAACAGAGATCGCAAACAACATAGAGAAGAAAATTGAGGCTTTTCCTACAGCAGTCTGGGAATATAAGGAACTGGTGGAGGTTATGCAGCATGAAATAAGGCGGACACGGCAATACAATTGTTGGATTGGAAAGAGGAAACCACGTAAGTGGTGGAACAAGGAAATTAAACAAGCTATAGAAGAGCGTAAAGAGGCATCTAGGGTTCATCGAGAAGCCAAAAAGTTGGGATTACAAGAAGAAGAGGTGCTCCTTAGATGGAATACATACAGAGAAAAGAAAAGGGTTGCGAGTGAGCTCGTGCAAGAGAAAATTTAAATGCGCAAGTGAACGTTGGGTGCATAACATTCACAAAAGAGACAAAGGCGCCCCAAAAAGATTCTGGAACCATATAAAAGCCCTCGGAGCTCCAACTAGAAACTCGCAAACGGCTATAAGGGATGAAGACGGTAACATCTATGAAGGCGATGATGCGCTGCGGTACATCACAGACGTTATCAGGCATAACTTCGGTACGAGAAAAAGTGTAGTTCAGACAACAGATCCAGCAACAACAGAGAGGCTTGAGAGATCAAAATTCAGCATAGAAAGCTTCTATTGGAAAAAGGCAGCAGAAAATGTCCCTAACAACACGGCAGCAGGACCCGATGGAATCCCAATACAGCTAATCAAAAACCTCGGTCCAAAAAGCAAGGCACTGCTGACTAATGCCATAGAGCAAGTGATTAGAACAAAGAATATTCCCGTTGGATGGCGTGAAAGCAAGATGAATCTCATGTACAAAGGCAAAGGAGATAAGGATAAGACGAGCTCGTACAGGCCAGTTACAGTAACGTCGGTGATATATAGAATGGCAATGCAAGCCATAAAATTAGAACTGTCGAAGTGGGTGGAGGAAAACGGTGTATTGGGGGAACTACAGAATGGTTTCAGGCCAGGCAGACTCTTAGAAGACAATATGTTTGTACTAACTCAGTGCATAGAGATTTCAGTAGCTCAGAAAAGACCTTTATGGGTAGCATTTCTAGATATTAAAGGAGCTTATGACAACGTAGACAGGGAATTGTTGTGGGATATTCTTCAATACGAAGGCATAGATGACGATTTCGTGGAGCTGCTGAGGGAGATATATCGAGACAACCAAGTACAAGTGGCATGGGAAGGTCGAAAAGGAAATGAAATGGTGGGAATTCACCAAGGATTGAAGCAAGAATGCCCTCTGTCACCATTGTTGTTCACGCTTTACGTCAAGGGCATAGAAAGACGACTGGAAAACAGCGAATTAGGTTTTGATTTATCCTACATGCGTAATGGACAAATGGTGCAACAGAAGGTCCCTGGATTGATGTACGCAGACGACATTGTGCTACTAGCGGACAATAAAAAGATTTACAGATACTTGCGAATATCTGTGGGAACGCAGCGACAAATCTAGGCCTTAAGTTTAGCACAGAGAAATCAGGGATTATGATCTTTAATGAACACACGAGTAACTTCGTGGTGTCAATTCAACAGCAAGTAATACCCATAGTGAAGCAATATAAGTACCTCGGCGTACACATAAACGAAGGAAAGAATTACTCAAGCAACCACCAAGATAATCTGAAAATAAAGGGGAAGCGGAATGCAGCATTAATGAAACACAGAGCACTGTGGGGCCACAATAAGTATGAGGTGGTGCGTGGAATCTGGAAAGGAGTAATGGTGCCAGCGCTAACATTCGCAAATGCCATTATATGCTTAAAATCGGATATATTGGCGGGTTTAGAAGTTAACCAAAGATCAGTAGGCCGGTTGGCTTTGGGAGCACACGGTAATACGACAAATGAGGCAGTGCATGGAGACATGGGTTGGGCCTCTTTTGAAGTCAGAGAAGCACAAAGCAAAATTAGTTTTGAAGAAAGGCTCAGGAACATGGATGAAAATAAATGGGCGGCTAAAGTGCACAAGTATCTCTACATGAAAAGCGTGGACACAGAATGGAGGAAGAGGTCAAGGAAGTTGGCAACCAAGTACAGGATAATCGAAACTGTAAATAGACAACCAGGGGTCATCAGAAAGAAAGTGAGAGAAATAGAGACCGTGAATTGGATGCAAAGAATGGAAACGAAAAGGACAATGGAGATTTACAAGAATGAGAAGAAAGAAATTAGAAGGGAAAATCTGTACGATAACACAAAGGGCAGTGCCTTGCTATTTGAGGCTCGAGCCGGTTGCCTAAGGACGAAAACATATCGGAACAAATATTCGGAACTAGATGAGACATGTGTATGCTGCAGTAAAGATCCAGAGACCACTCAGCACATCCTAATGGAATGCGACGGGATCCAACCAGCGAGAACCGTAGGTAACGTGCAAGTCCCAGAAGCGCTTGGGTTTAAAGTGGAAGGAAACATAAACAGATCAGCCGTAGAGATCAGCAAGAGACGATTAGAGTACTGGTGGAAAAAAAGCAGGGAAAAGATGGATACGACCTGATCTCTTAAAATCATAGGCAGCGGTACAAGCTAAATTTTTGAAAAAGGTATACAAAAATGCGAGATAAAGAACATGTGTAGTATACCTGATTAAATCAAGCAGGCTAGGTGACTATTTGTCGCCACCCCGTTTCAAAGGGGATGCCAATAAATCATCATCATCATCATCATCATCATCGCGTAGGGTGCCTCGATGCCCAGCGCCACCGTTCAGGGTGGAGGCGACCCTGCTGGCGCCGCCATATTGAATCACACGAGCACAGACTCAGCTACGCTTGCGTTCATAAATAGTGTTACTCGCGGCGCACTTGCAAGTGCTTTGCCTTGATGAGGATTTTTTTTATCGGTATCGGATCTGCACATCTTTATAACCAATAGCCGTTAACTCGTCGAAGGTCCAAGACGTAAATGTATGGCGCCGGGAACATGCCCCAAGTTGCCTAATTCAATCACATTTAATATGCCGTGTGTATGTTTGAAATACGCACTATTTTATGCGCTTCGATGCTTGGTATATAAGGTTTGCGACCCCCTGTGTGTGAAAGTTTTTCTTTTTCGCTGTTGTATTTTGGTTTACACGTCACGCCTCCTTTACCGTAGCCAGCCACTCACGCACGGCGGTTAGTTTCCCTTGCGTTGCGCGTGCTCTTCGCGTTCGTTGCAATTGTTTGACGATATCTAGGCGCAATTTTGCTTTTTGTGCCCACAAAACTGTGTGCCGACAGGATTAAGCTGGTGTAAAAATAACTGCGATGTTAAAATAAGGTTTAGTTAGTGCTGCAGAGAAACATGTAACGTAACTTGTCTGTGTCAATCTTGCGTAGTACCCACAAGAAAGTAAACGATGCACAAAATACATTTACTTAGTAATGTCTAGTACAGTCAATCATGAAAGAGATATGTACATGAAAAATTATATGTACTGTGTGGCGCCTGAAAATTATGTTGAAAGACGAGATAAAAAATGTCACAGTTTCGCCCTAAGGGCGAAGCAATGAATGCGATAGCAACACAGCAATGTCATACGAAGAAAGGTGAGCGGCTTTGGTAGCAATATGAATTGTAGTAAACTGCTGTAGTAGTAAAAATTGTAGTAAAAATTGTAGTAAGCTGATTCAGTAAGCAGGTGTGCTGCTGCGTAAGTAGACCGACATGAAGAGAGACTCGATGACCACGAGAAGGCGCGTGTGAAACGGTGGTGTCGATGAGAACCGCTTCCCGTGGGCAGCGCGTGCGAAGGGACACACCTGTAGCGCTGCACTGCCGATCCGGGCAGCATTGCATGTGTAGCGTGCGTTGGAAAATGTGGCCCGACTATTACTAACTGAATGAACAAGCGTGGTGTGAGCGCGCACAAACAAACATGAATAGATCACACTGAATGACTGCAGACAACGACTGTCAAAACGCTGGCAGCAAGCGCATACGCCGCAGCGGGCGAAGGTACGTGCGGTCTATCAGTGATCAACGGAAACTGGGCGGCGAATGCACAGCGCATAAAGGTCAGAGCCGTGTGGAGATAAGAGACGGTGTGGGTGAGCGACGAGCGCGGTTGTTGGCAGAGTAGAAATATAGTCCATGATGATGTAGGGCTGTTGACTTTAACAGACGGCGCCCATCCTGTCGATTTCCCTCGTACTGGTCCTCTTCAAAGTGTTTCTAAGTACAAGTAAAACAACAAAAGTGATTATTGATATGAAAAGTTACCTTGTAAATACAGAGAACCCATTACAGTGCTTAAAAATAAATTTTCGCAGAAGTAATGCTGTATTACCTCGCTTCACACGTTTCGAAGAAATGCACAGGCTACAACAGACACCATGCCAGAAAGCGCCGAAACATTTTGGTCCCATGATTCCCCTTAACTCTACTACACCTGGGCATACCATGCACAGGCATTTAAAGACCGTCACAGTACCCACTACGATCGGGAATGAGCACGAATGACCATCGGCTTACGAGCACCATGCTACAAATATAATAGTCTAAAAAATAAGCATCGTCTCGATGCTTCTTAGGGTGTCGAATCAGCGTGCGAGTTATAGGGCTTTAGTCGCGAAACGTGCACGATATCAGTTCCTGGGGTGGTAGAAGACTTTGAATTCACAGGTGAGATCTCATATGTGAGGCTGGTGACTTGGCAAAGAACTCGGTGTGGCCCGACGTATCGTGGCAGCAGTTTTTCGCAAAGGCCGACGCGACGGGAGGGTACCCAAAGCAGAACAAGGGACCCAGGGCTGAAATGAGCGTCCCGACGATGACTGTCGTAACGGTGCTTCTGGATAGTCTGAGATGCCAGAAGACGGTTACGGGCAATACGACGTGCTGCGGCCGCGCGAACAATGGCGTCGTGAGCATAGAACGTGGTAGTGGTGGCGTCAGAATGGAGCAGTGAGTCAAGAGGCAGGAGAGGGTGACGGCCATATAGTAGATAGAACGGGGAATAACCAGTAATATCGTGACGCGACGAATTGTATGCAAACGTCACGAAAGGTAAGGTGCAGTCCCAATCCCGGTGATCATCACTCACGTACATGGAGAGCATGTACGTAAGTGTACGGTTGAGACGCTCGGTAAGTCCGTTTGTCTGTGGGTGGTAAGCCGTCGTGAACTTGTGGGACGTTGAGCAAGAACGAATAAGGTCGTCGACAACCTTAGAAAGAAAACAGGGGCCTCTATCGGTGAGTAGCTGACGTGGGGCACCATGATGTAGGATGACTTCATGGAGGAGAAAATCAGCCACATCAGTTGCGCAGCTTGTAGGGAGGGCCCGCGTTATGGCATAACGCGTGGTATAGTCCGTCGCAACAATATAACGTAACAACCTGAGATCCGCAAGATATCTGCTGAGAATAGAGAAAATCACAATGCTTCGCTTGCCACGTACACAATAGCCGCTCTCCCCAGAAGAAGCACTGCGTTCTTCAGTCCCAAATAACCAGTAGCGAAAAAAGAAAGTGAGGAAAAAAAAAAACAAGAGACCCTACGAGGGCGCTCTACCTCCCGGGTGCGGGGTTCAACCGACCGCGCTGACAAACAGAGAGGGAAAAAAAGGAAAAGCGTGATATTAAGAAAAAAATTGTAGCCAGGGCGGGATTCGCACCCGCGTACGCATGATCCCGAAGCGAGCGCCGTAACCACTCAGCCATACAGCCACGCTTCCAAGGGGTGCATTCATGCGAACAATATGATTGCGTTCGAGCGCCCTCGGCGAAAGAAACCACCTAGAAACGCGGTATGCGCGAGCGGCGCAGCGTGGCGCCAGCGGTCGAACGCTGTATCTACTAGCAAATGGAGTGTTGCCTCTCGGGTGCGGGTCCGGGAAACGCCCACCTGGGCCGATCGTGTCAAGCCGAAGCAGACGACGCCGTCTCCAAAGGTAACGCAGGTAGCACTGCTGGAGCTTAAAGTAGATCCCAGAGTCGCTTAACTCATGCAAGATAGTTAGTTAGTTAGGTAGGGTTTTATGGCGCAAAAGCGACTATGGCTATGATGCGCCAGCCACAGGGTAGTGCTAGAACGCTAGACTCAAAGCAGAAATGCAGCAGATGAGGGCCGACTTTGAGTCGCTCCGTAATTCTTACCCCTCGCTAGCCGAGAAGCAACAGGTGCCCCCATCAGGGGAGCCACAGGCGCGCTCGAGTAACCGTAGGGCCACGGCCCCAGAGGGGGACGCTGACTTTATGGAAACCGAGTCGAATAACAAAGGCTTAGAAAGCATGCAGCGGGCAATCCAGCAGCTCACTGAAAGCGTGACTGCCCTCCTTAAAAGGATGGCGTCCCTGGAAAGTGGACAGGCCGCGTTAGCTACGGCTAGGCAGCCTTCGAGAGAGCCCAGTCGGGCACCTTTACCCGCAAGCGCCTCCCCCGTGAGCAATACGGTCGAATTGTCAATCCAAGGCAATCACCATGGCGGTCAATTCCAATAAGCTGGTTGTATGGCAGTGGAACTGCGCTAGTTTCCAAAGGCGCAAAGCTCCGCTGCAGCAATTCGTTTTGGCACAGGTGGTCAAACCACACGTCATTCTTTTACAAGAAACTCTCGATGACACGCCTACTTTCCCGGGATACCGGGTCGTATCGATACGGGAGGAGGGAAAGCGGGGCTTACCAACCTTGGTCGCACGGAACTGCTCCTTCCAAGTACACAAATTACCACTTGGCAAAACCAGGGTGGAGATCATTATGATCGAAGTTATCCCTAACAATTGGCTTAAGAGCAGTGTCTTTCTTTTAAACATATACAGCTCGCCGTCGGATCAACGGCAGGCATTCGCCACGATCATGACAAAGGCGGTGGCCCTGACCAAGGGGGGCCCCATAGTGATAGCGGGTGACTTCAATGCACCCCACGATTCCTGGGGATACCCCCGCAACTCCACCAAGGGCAATCTCCTTGTCCAGGCAGTTTCTGACTGCTCACTGGAACTGATTACGGATCCTCAATACTCGACGCGAATCGGCACGTCGGTAGTCCGAGACACCACTCCGGACCTGGCGTTCGATGGCAAAACTTGCAAGAAAATCTGGGTAGCGACCACTTCATTGTGGATTTTACCCTAACAATTAGCGCAGCCCCTACCAGGGAATTTAAAGTGACGGACTGGGATGCCTTCCGGAAATTGCGGGAGGCGGACCAGACCAACTACGATAATCTCGATAGTCTGTTCACAAGACTACAGAAGGACGTACAAGCTGCGACCAAGGTGGTTAAGACCGACCTAAAAGTTGATCGGATGGACGCGCGCCTTGCGCACCTCCTAGAAGCCAAAAACTCCATCCTGGGCCGCTGGAGAACGCACAGACTGCATCGCCGACTTCGCAAGGAAACTGCGGAGCTCAATCGTGCAATCGAAACCCATTCCATCGAATTGTCCAAACAACAATGGAACGAAGTGTGTTCCTCGGTTGATGGGCAGATGAGAACGGGGAGAAAATGGAACCTCCTCAAACACTTACTCGACGATTCGCAGAGCAAAAGCAATCAAAGACTAGCCATTGATCGCATAGTTCACAATCAAAAGGCGGCGGGCGTATTTGAACACATCCTCCTGCAAGAATTGGCCGAAAAGTATCTCCCGCTGGGCCGCTCCGCTGACGCGGATTATCCTCGCTACCGGGGGGGGGGGGGGCGCAGTGGGGGAGCTCGACGCCTCCTTCACAGAATCCGAAATCTGGGAGGTGCTCCAAACGCTCAACGGTCGCTTTGCACCGGGCCCGGATGGAATCTCCAATAAGCTCCTCCGAAAGTTGGACGGACATTCAGTAGCGTTGCTCACCGAGGAAGTCAATAAAATCTGGGAAACGTGCCTCGTCCCCGACTCCTGGAAGACAGCCTCAGTGGTGCAAACCTCTTGCGCCAGAGAACATGCGGCCCATCTCACTCACGTCCTGCGTACGCAAGGTGGCCGAACATGCCATTCACAACCGTATATCTAAGCACATAGAAAATAATAAGTTATTCCCTCACAACATGGTCGGCTTTCGGCCGGCACTCTCCACACAGGACGCCATGCTACTTATAAAGAGGCAAATCCTTGATGATTCCACTAGAGACACTAGGGCCATCTTGGCTCTAGACGTGTCCAAGGCTTTTGATAACATCTCGCACCAGTTCGTGCTAGACGCGATCTCGGAACTGGGCCTGGGGCCACGATTCCATGCATATGTTAGCTCCTTCCTCAGGGATCGCAAGGCCACTGTCAAAATAGGGCAGGTCAAATCCAAGGAATTTACATTGGGAGCGAGAGGCACTACGCAAGGGGCGGTCATCTCTCCCCTACTGTTTAACATCGCCATGAAGGGTCTCTCGGAAAGACTGGCCACAGTAAGAGGAACTGGTCACACCCTCTACGCGGATGATATTACCGTGTGGTGCATGGGAGGGTCTGACGCTGCAGTTGAGCGTGCGCTGCAAGAGGGGCTCGACATCACAGAACACTTCCTACTAGACACGAGCCTGAGTCTGTCACCAACCAAGTCCGAGCTTCTACTGTATAGGCCCACCCGACGGGGGGTTAGGTGCTCCACTTCCTTAGATCAAGTTCCCATAGCCCTCTATACGAGGGACGGAGAACAAATCCCCAGAGTGGATACCATCCGCGCCCTCGGACTCTTGCTGGAATCGTTCGGGGGCAACTCACAGACTATAGCCCGCATCACCACCAAGACGGAGAACATGCTTAGGCTTATCCTCAGGGCCTCGAACCGCCGGGGGGTTTAAGTGAAAGCAATCTCCTCAGACTCTACCACGCGTTTCTTATGAGCCACGTTAACTATGTAGCTTCCGCGTTGCGCTGGTCTAAACGGGAAGAGGCCAAAATCGACGCCATCATGCGCAAAAGCATCAAGCGCGTGCTGGGTTTACCACTCACTACCAGCACCGAGCGTCTCATGCAACTAGACATGCACAACACCCTGTCAGAGGTGATCGAGGCCCAACGAGTGGCCCAAATAATACGACTCTCATCATCGCAAGCGGGGAGACGCATTCTAGAATACGTTGGATGCGGTCACCAGGAAATCACGGAGCGCAATGCGACCCTATCACCCATGGTCCGAGATACGTTCAAGGTATATCCCCTGCCACGCAACGTCCACCCTCAATACAATGCAGGGCGCCGGGTAGCCCGGGCTCGTTCCCTATTAAAAGTGGCTGTGGCCACTCCGAATCTTGCATGTTTCGTTGACGAAACTCTTTCTCTCATATGCTCTGGCCACGGCCGCTGCATAAAAAAAAATTACACCATCTTCCCGTAGTGGAACCCTGAGTAGTATGTGAAGCAGCCATGGGGTGGACTCAAGGTAGTTTTATCAGCTGTATAAACTTGGACATGCAGCAGCACCAGCAACGCGCATAACTGTTGTCGACGCCGTCGGCGTTTTGCCCGCGTTGGCACCGAACGCGCGCGGCGTTGGTGACTGTTGCCGGTGCCTCTGGGGCGCCTACCGTCGCGTCTCTAACCTAAGCTGCTTCGCATTATCGCGCGCGGAGTCGCAGGTGTTGCCATTCATTGCGCAATCCGGAGAGGAGAGGAGCGTCGGAGAGGAGAGGAGGGGGAGGAGGAGGCGCATGCGCAGTAGGGGTGTGGACGCCGCATGGCGGAGGGAGGGAGGGAGTGACATAGCCCCGAGCATAAGATGCTTCGCATCTAAAAAAGTCCGGCCTGCCGCGTGCATCGAAAACGGTGTGATTCGCCGCGGCGCCACACGTCGGGGGCTGTCGTCTGGCATCGGCATAGCAAATGCGTCAGGAACGCGCTTGGAACGCCGTCGCGCGTGCCAGCCGACGGCGCATTCCATCGCCCATGACTAGTGCCGTTCGGCCCAGCCAAGCGGCCCACAATGCAACTACGGCTGTCATATTCGCTCCCATTGCAACGCGCCCGACGCGGCACGCCGCACCTTTTTTTTTATCCAGCGGCCGTGCTCTGGCAATGCCCTGCGTTACGCAGCTCATCGCTTACCACTGACGGACTGGGAGGCAGCCCTTAAGAGCGGCGACCTCTCAGAGCAACTACGGGCTGTCCAGGGGGCCTGCGACAGGGCGGAGGACCACGATCTTCCGACCCCGACGTGGGTGCGGCCCGCGACGGCTACGGGGACTTCCTGAAAAGGGAGGGTACCCTAAAGCGGTTCCTCAGGACCACCAATAAAGTTCTTTGTCTGTCTGTCTGTCTGTCTGTCTGTCCCTCCCTACCTCCCTCCATCCATCCAACCGCCGTGCGTCCACACCTCTACTGCGCATGCGCATCCACCTCCCCCTCCTCTCCTCTCCTTGTCTCATCTCCCCTTCTCTCAGCATTCATGCGCATCCTCCTCCCCCTCCTCTCCTCTCCTTGTCTCATCTCCTCTCCTCTCGGCATTCCTCCTCTCCTCTCCGACGCTCTTCTCCTCTCCGAATTGCGCAACGAATGGCAACACCTGCGGCTCCGCGCGCGATAATGCAAAGCAGCTTAGGTTAGAGGCGCGACGGTAGGCGCCCCAGAGGCACCGGCAACAGTCACCAACGCCGCGCGCGTTCGGTGTGAACGGGCGCAAAACGCCGACGGCGTCGACAACAGTTCTGCGCCTTGCTGGTACGCAACGCCGCGATGAGTGCCACGGACAGCGCCAGCGTCAGCGCCGTGGTCGACCCCATCCATGGCTGCTTCGCATACTACTCAGGGTTCCCCTACGGGAAGATGGTGTAATTTTATTGCGATAGCAATTATATGGACACTCAAAAGCAGATTTCTGCCGTCGGCGTCGCCGTCGCCGTCGCCGTGAGGTTCCGTATGATGTCAATGGAGATGAAATCGTCGCCGCGCGCCGAACCCTGTATGTGCGCGTGAAAGGGCGCGAGGGGCGCGCGCTTTCACGGGGAGTGAACGCACGGCGGAGAACAAACGCGCGTTCTGCGCCGTGCTCCCTTAAGGGCTGCAGAAGTAGGCGTCTGTTTCCTCCTTTACAATCACCATATATGTAGAGCAAACGCGCCTTCTTCCGACGCGCGAGAGACCGTGGGGGAGGGGGGGAGGGGGAGGGAAGGGAGGCGACGTTTAGCTGCGGCACCAAGTGACTATTTATATCAGAGGCTCCGGCAACAGTCACCAACGCCGCACTCATTTTGAGCGAACGCGGGCAAAACGCCGACGGCGTCGACAACAGTTCTGCGTGTTGCCAGTGCTGCTGCATGTTTTTTATTGCGTGCTCACGAGCCGCGCTACCGCCCAACTGGTGGCGTCTCTGCTATGCGGTCCTTTAGTAATGGTGCCACCGGAAGCCGCGCTGGAGTTAAATGTGGACGACGACACAGCAAGCATGACTGAATGATCTTCTTAACGGTTCATCTTTCCTTTAGGAACAAAAATCTTGACCGGAAGTCCAGAAGCGTAGTTTGAACACCGGTATGTAGAAGACGGACATGTGTGGCAGATACCAAGAGCCGCGTAAACAAGTGGTCACTTGGTAATAGGATCGGGTTTTTGACGCGCCTTATATATCTAACACTCCTCCGTGTACCCGCGCTCTTGCTCGGGGCGGTGCCGCCGCCTACGAGCAGAAAAGTTGTCGCAGTTTCACCTGAAAGGCGAAGCATCAATTGCGATAGCAAACTTGTAGAGAGCTATACGGAGTAATGATATTAGCTTTATCAGCTGTATAAACTTCGACATGCAGCAGCATCGGCAACACGCAGAACTGTTGTCGACGCCATCGGCGTTTTGCCCGCGTTCGCTCAAAATTCGTGCGGCGTTGGTGACTGTTGCCGGAGCCTCTGATATAAACAGGCACTGCGTGCCGCAGCTAAAGGTCGCCTCCATTCCCTCCCCCTCCCCCACGGCCTCTCGGTCGTCGGAAGAAGGCGCGTTTGCTCTACATACATGGTGATTGTGAAGGAGAACAGAGACGCCTACTTCTGCAGCCCTTAAGCGAGCACGGCGCAGAACGCGCGTTTGTTCTCCGCCGTGCGTTCACTCCCCGTGAAAGACGCGCCCCTCGCGCCCTTTCACTCGCACATACAGCGTTCGGCGCGCGGCGACGATTTCTTCTCCAAATGACGTCATACGGAACCTCACGGCGACGGCGACGCCGACGGCAGAAATCTGCTTTTGAGTGTCCATATAATTGCTATCGCAATAAAAGAGAAGTACTGCATTATGACACTAACGCGCACCGACAGTGAACGCTTCAGTGGTCTCAGCACTACGACGCCTCGATGCCAGCATTCGAAGGGACGCTGGCATCAAGAACTGCTACCGACGCCACCTAGGTGGCGTTCACCGTACTCAGCACAGCGGAGCGTGGCCTCCGCAATTAGCTCTGAAAATGTTTCTGAAGTTGATCGCGGAGGCTGCAATTACGACGCGCTGTACGAGCTGATTTGACTCGGTGACGATTCAGTTACGTGCTTTGTCTTGCGCGTTGTATTAGTGTGTCAGTTACGTGCTTCGTCTTTCGCGTTGTGCTAGCGTGTGCAGCGTAGTGCAGCTTCCTTATGCACGACGGTTGTTTTGAGCTCCTCTGGCCCATAATGTTCCTGTAAATGTCCTTCAACTCTAAGGAAACCGTCCTGGCCGATATCCGGTCCTAGGGTCAGAACACTGGAACCTGATGGCAACGGCTAGCCAACGTGACGGGTGGCGTCCTCCGCTGAGAAGGCAGTTTTCTGAACCAACTTGAGCCAGTACTGCTCCGCGTGCTTCATTTCCATTGATGTCAGCGGTCCAGAGAAGGAAGGCTGGTTCCTGGAAGCGTTGCAAACAAACCTCAAATTCCAGGCGCTTACTCGGAGAACTCTGGAGAGTGAGCTGTAATTTTCGAGGCCCCGGAGTGGTGTCAGTTCGTGTATGGCTTGCGTTGATGCTGCGGCTGGGCACACAAACGCAAGTTCTCTGTTCAGGTTCTGCACCTTCAGCATAGTGCAAGTGTTCAAAGGACAGGTTACTGTCTGGTTCGGATAACCACAGAGGCCTGGTCCACCACTTTGTCTCTCGTGTTTGAAGCGCTGCTGATACTCCGCGCGTCAAAAGGTCTACCGGGTTGTCTGCGCTCACGCAATTGCGCCAAGTGTAACCTTCTTGGGCCATAGTCTGAATCTCGTGAATATGGTTCCTTACGAAGGTCTCCAAGCGGTTGGCGTTGCCAGAAATTCAATGCAACGCTATCGTTTTATCATTCCAGAAGGAAGCAATACATGACGAAACCTGTGGCATTTTCTGGATGTAACGCCATAATCCCGCCGCCAAAAGAAAAACAAGCAGCTCTAAACGAGGTATAGAAATCGTCTTCAGTGGTGCAAGGCGAGACTTGCTAATAAGGAGTCTGACTGTAAACCCGCCGTCGGCTAGTCATTGACGAACAAACACTGCGACTCCATATGCATGAGGGCTGGCGTCAGCGAAGAAATGTATTGTCGTGCTTCCTTGGTTTAGCGATGCCAGTGAGATGCAGCGTTGAATGCGAAAGGTAGACAGGGCAGGCAGTTCCGATACCCAGTTCTTCCACAAATCCTCAACGTCCGGTAGCAGAGGCTCGTCCCCATCGATGCCGTGCCGCCATAGTTGTTGAAATAGGAGTCGAGCTCTCACGTGAAATGGAGCAACGTAGCCCAATGGGTCGTATAGCCTGGCGAAGGCATGTAAAATGGTCTGCTTCGTTGATGGCTGAGTTGAAAGGTACGAAAAGACGGCTTGCGTGATGCAGTATGATGTCGTCGGATGAGCGGTCCCAAAGCAGACCAAGCACCTTGGACTTGGTTCGTCGTTCAAGAACTTTTTTTTCAAGCGCCATTTTCTGAGTTCTATTCCTGCGTTGGTAATAATGGCATTCGCTTTCCGGTATATCTCCAGATCCTCCTCTTCGGAAGACGCGCCGATTGCTAAATCGTCCACGTAGAATGACCGCTGTAGGCGAGCTGCAATGTCCGGGTGTTTCGTCTTCCATGTTTCGAGGCAGTGCTGCAGGGTTGCTGACAGCAAGATCAGGCTAGAAGACGCTCCGAAGGGGACCCGGGTCATGCGCCAGGCGACTATTGTCGGTACGGGGTGATCACATGTCGGTAGTCGGTCAATCCACAGAAAACGGGGAGCATCTCTATCTTCCGAGGGGATATATATCTGGAGGAATGCCTTCTTGATGTCAGCGGTGAGAACAAATTTGTTTCGCCCAAACTGCAAGAGCAGCTGCAGTAGTTCGGGACCAAGCTTGACGCCTTTATCGAGCATGTCGTTCAAAGATGGTTCACCGTATTCATGAGATGAGGCGTCGAACACGACGCGCACTTTTGTAGTCACGGCTTCACGTCGTACTACAGCATGATGAGGTAAGTAATGGACAGTGTCCGAGCGGTTCAGACGGCACTAGCCTCTCCGCATGGCCTTCCTTAAAGTACTCGCTGGTGACGGAATCGTATTCCCGTAGAAGTTCTGGCTGATTCTGAAACCGCTGAAGCTGACGATTGAGCCTACCTTCAGCTACCGTCCGGTTCATGCATGACGTCAGACATGGCGTCTCGGTCATCAACAGCACTACATAGCGTCCTGCGCTCTTGTGCACTGCGCTCCGAAAGTGGATGAGCGCTGGGTGCTTGCTGACGTCGTGATCATCCTGTATGTCGGTAATACCAATGGCATCCAAACGCCACATCTCTGATTGTTCTCCTGGTATGGTGTCAGTGTGCCAGGAGTCGGAGCAAGTCAGAAACAGGGCAGTTGCACTGGTGTTTCGCGGTGACAGCAGGTGGTAGGTGCTAGCCTACATTCTTTAAATAGCCCAGCCAAATATAGTATTTACTGCGCATAGGTTGTTGGTGAAACGTTCGAAGGGTCCGGTCACTGCTCTCCAATAGTTGTCTGACCCGATCGTCGAGTCTCGAAGCTGGTCCGCTGGAGCTTCATCCGCGAAGGCTAAATTGCGGTCGCGAATCATGTCGATAACGGTGCGATCTATGGCCGGACTCTTTATGGTACAGACCTCCGGAACCTCCAGAACGTCTACATTGAATTCAATGGACTCTGTGCGGCCGCACAGCGTGACGTTCACCCTTCGACATGGGTAATGCCGTGTGTATCTCTCAGGGGCGTAGCCAGGGGGGGGGGGTTGGGGGGTTCGAACCCCCCCCCCCGAAATTTTTCCGCACCCCCCCCCCCCCACTTACCCACCCTTAGTTCTCGTCGCTTAGCGCTGACATAATTCATGGAACCGGTGCTACTATCACAATTTCATTCCTCGGCGCTTCCGTTTGGGTTGGTACTTTACAGCGAATCATGTATGCGTATGGAAAAACCTGTCACGGTGTTTGTCAAGGCTTTGAAACTCTGTGAAGTTTTGGGCGAGAATGTGGCGGCCGCATTCTAAAGCAACAAATGCGCAAGAAATGAAGCAACAAATGCGGCATGCAGCCGCATTTTAGATGATGGCGAAAACGCTCGAGGCCCGTTTACTTAAATTTAGGTGCACGTTAAAGACCCCAGGTGGTCGAAATATCCGGTATACATTTCTGCCGCTTCCCTTCAGGCGCCGGTTAGGCCGCGCTCGCGCAGGATCTTAGGCTACGTTCACACTTGGTCTCGAAGCTGTCGGAAGCGGCAAAATCTTGCAAAAATCCGCCCGCCTAGGCGGCAAAACAGGCAGAAAAACGGGCAGCGAGACAAATCCGTCTCGGGCCGATTTTTTCGCCATGGCGAAGCGGAAACGCGGCGGAAAGTCGTTATGTTTTTTTTTTTTTTTTTTTTCACTGGAAGCTACACTAGCATGTAAACAACCGCTCGTAAAATTGAACATGGCACCAAAAGTGTAGGCTGTAATGCTGATCGACGCTATCAAGAACCAGCCCTTGCTCTACGCCAAGAGTGGCACTAAAACGTACTGTCAGCAATACTCGCGATAGTATTCAACGTCGCGCGACCGGAGGTGCGGCAACGAAGCCTTGGCGTGACCCAACTTCTCGCACTTTTGCAAAGCCTGGCGAACCCACCACCGCCGTTTTCGAGGTGTCCACGTCTTCCGTTTATTCATTGTCCATTTCTAGAAAACAAGTAGGTAGAAGTATAAAAGCCATTTCTTCTTCCACTTCCAAGGCAGACAATAGTTAGGCAGATTTCTCGTTGGCGCTCCATAATTCTCCTCGCACGTGTACGGTATGTTGCAGAAGTCGTGGGTGCTTTTCTCGTCGTGACGATAGATTGGAAGCGTAGGTCTCACGTAGGAGGCGCAGGCTTTGGTGAGCCCCAACACAAGGGCCAGCCCAGGTTTTAGCTGTGGTGTTCCCGTTGCCCCCTTGGTGTCCTGGAGGCGCCGACAATACGAAATGACGAAATGTTATTACAACTTGTAAATAAAAGCTCTTAAAGAAATATTATCACGCCTAGGCACCAACCTGTGACTCAGCGCTATAGATATATACCGCGCCCGTGTGAGGAGAATTATGGAACGCCAACGAGGAATTTACCGAAGGTCCCAGTTGACACGTGAAGTTGCGTAAAATGATCACTTTTGATGACGGTATGTGGGTCAAAGAATGAAAATACCGCTCGAAATAATGCGATAATGAACGCCACCACGCCGACAAACGTACGCAGACGAGATGGATCTGGACGAAAACGGCAGCGGCGGCCGCGGCGGTAGCAAAACAAATGTGAACAACTTGGACAAGCGCGGAAAAAAAAAATTTTCCTACCGCTTTGGCCTTTCCGCCCGCTTTGGCCTTTCCGCCCGCTTGCCGCTTCCCAAGTGCGAACGTAGTCTGCGCGAGAAACGTTTCTTGTTTGCGATTGCGCCCCTACGGAAGGCTGGTAATTACTGTTGTGTTGTTTAATCCCAAACCAGCAATTACGGAAGGCTGGTAGTTGCTGTTTTGTTGTGGAATCCCAAACCAGCAATGTACACACGAAGGGGTAGATGACAGCAGTGAAATTCCACCGACTCGCAACACAATGCACGAAACAGACAGCTGACAAGCATGCACGAATTACTGCTGTGCGCAGTACAGCGTAAGTAAAGTCTTGTTGCAGGCGCTGACGGTTCTCATCGGAGTTCACGCATCCTGAAAAATTTATTATGTGCACTATGCACTGAACAAGACCGGAGTTCATTCCTGCATCACTAGTACACCAATCAGTCGAGATTCTGTGAGGTACAAGGCCGCTTCCTGTTTGCACTGGCGTAAGTGAAGCAGAAATGAGTTGCACGCACTACTTAAAAAGCGTACACATGCCATGTCTATGCTGTGCGGTGAAATATTCTGTACAATTCTGAATCTGTTGACGTAAAGGCAAAAGACGGCTGCACGCTCGCACACAGCAGAAGACACAGCGGCCCATGCACTTGCCACACGAAATGCAACCCTCTCGTATGAGGGAGGAGGGCGACGAAAGCTTCAAAAAAAAAAAAAAAGCCTTACGCGTTTTTGCGCGTATTTAAGTTTTCTAGTGCAAAGACGCAGCGAACAAGCCATTGCTATGGGAGTAGGTATAGCCTGGTAACACGTGCGTTTCCACGCGTATAGCCGTCCTTGACTTGTGAAACGCACTTCGCCCCGACGAGGACGACGCCATCTACGCTTAACTATAGTGTACTAGAAGAGTTGTAGTAGGCTCACACCGCGGCAGAGCTTGACGCACTTCGTGTCGCCGCCGAGAGGTGGCGCGGTTCGCAGCGTCACCTGAAACTTTCCTACGCGTCGCGGTAAAACAGCTATCGCGTGTTGCTGTTTTCACCGTATAAAAGTAAAATGCACGACGTGCAGCGCACGAAAGTTCTTTTGGTGCACCTTCGCAGTGTGCAGTGAAATAAATTACTATTGTTGCGGTTGATCTACAGAGGGTTGGCGATGTTTTGAGCCGGAGGCACGGATGAACTAGCCTTGCTATTCATGCTGTTCTGTTAAAGGCTTGATACGGCCGCTGCAGTCACGGTAGCAAGAGGCACTGGAATTTTTTCTGCAGCTGATCGATGAAATGGTCAGTGTGGTTTCGCCACAACGACCGCGCATCCGCGTTTCCAGCACCACCGCGCCGAATTTAACCACCACTTCGTTTTTTTTTTTCGCAGGTAAGGCGTGCAGCGCCTTAGACATTTTCACGTTGCCCCATCTATTCACGAAATTAAATATTTAGGTATCACTGCTGCACAATTTACGCTGGTTAGCTGGTTATTTATGTATTACATCTTTCGTAACGTTAATGCGACATGAAATCGAAAGGATGAAAATACCAGGTACACCCGTGAGCAAAAGTATACAGACAACAGGGTCACCCAAAAAAACTCAATTTCTGCGTAATTAACATGCATAAACTGAAATTAACGAGTACACTTTAAAGCTCGCAATGCCAAGATTCGACTGCAGTCCTCAATTTCAAGTTGCATTCGCAGGCAGTTGAAAAAAAATCTGCTTTATCGCGCAATCCCTAGTCCGTATACTTTTGCTCATGGGTGTACATTTATGAAATAACAATGTTTATTTACAACGAAATAAAGAATGATCCCGGAAGCGACGGGAGCAGCCGGTGAAAACTCCGAATAGCTACTGTCTAGTGCGCTTCGGCTTTTTTTCGCGGGTGCTTCGTCCCTTTCACACCTTTTCCTTTTGTGCCTGGGCTTCGGTGTCGTCTTCGTCACGTACTGTGGTAAATTCGGAAGAATCGTGGGAGCAGCGTTTTCTGATAGCAGTGGCAATTGTCACGAGGAATTCACACCTCTTTGCATTCTATAAGGTGCACATGTCCCTAATTATGAATCGCGGTTCGAAGTGTACCCGCAAGATTCCTGCAGTGTCTTATCTGCACGGTTGAGGTTCCTCTCCCATTCCTTTGGCCGTTCTTCATCGCGTGGAACGCTGAGCAAAGACGCCTTTGGTGCATCTTTCACACGACTGTAGCCAGTTCTGCACTCGGGTGCTAAGCAGTATTTTCGACGGCGGCTAGCCATTCTCACTCACTAAGAGTGCACATTGAGTAAAGCGTCAAGCACAGAGCAAGCAGAGAGGATACTGCTGAAAACGCCGGCGGGACTTGCAGTCGAGAGCCGACAACGTCGATATTAAGTGGTTAGTTTTCATAAAGGAAAGATTGGCGCTATCTTCTGCAGCCCTTGAGGGAGAACGGTGAACGTCGCGATCCAACAGAACGTACTCCATACCAAGCGAGGGAAGTTTTCAGGAGAAACTGGCGGCAGCGCCTCTGGCGGGCGCCGGAGCAGTCGACACTGAGTGCGCCGCGGCGACGCGGCGCAGGGATACGGCAGTGAGCACACTGCCCCTGCTTAACGGAAATTAACAAATAATGATGTCTTCTCCGATCGCACGGGTCGTCTCAATGATGCGTTTTCGAAGACTGGTCCATTCAGTGGCGCGATGAGAGACCCTTGCTCCAAACGCCCACTGTACCTGTCGTACTTACTGTATTTATTGAGCTTACTTTACTTTTTACTTAATTTCTTCACAAGCACACGCACACGCGAGGGGGGGGGGGAGGTCCCATGTCTTTGATATACTTGTCTAGAGTCTGCTTAAACTACCGATATTTATTATCGATCACGTGACGTAGAGGAAAGCAGTAGCTTGCCCCCCCCCCCCCCTGGTCGGGCCGGTGAACCCCCCCCCCCCCCCCCCGAAATAAATTTCTGGCTACGCCCCTGGTATCTCTAGCCGCCAAATGTGCACACGTCTAATACCCGTGCCACAGGGGCAAAGTAAAGTGCACTTTGAGCGAGTACACTTCAGCACACTGAGTGCAACTTTGGTGGCGCGCTGCTACACGAGAAAGAAAAGTGTTCTTTCAAATTGATGGCCATGGTGATCGGGAGTCAGATGGGAAAGCATATATTTGTTAATATAAAAACGTGTGCACGAACACAGTTTATTACTGTTAGAAACAACATTTACAATCCTACTTTACAAGAGCCGGCAACGACGGCAGCTTGACCAGCAATAGTCAAAGCGACTCGACCCGCCAAACAACTGCGCAGCCATTACCCGGTGTGGTCGTGAACAGCCCGAGAGCGAGAGTAGTTTTTTGCTGTTCTTGTTTTCTTGCGGTGTGGCACATTTTATCGTCCTGTAACGTTGGCAATTTAAAATAATGTTATTAAAATTACTCCTGACTCTTCTTTCAAGCATACTTTACTTATTTCTTACTCATTTCTAACGAGGCTACACACTTCGCCGCCGGTGATGGTGGTGAATTTTTAATTTGGCCCAAAAAGAGGGGACCATTCCAAGGACCGGTTGCGCTGGCTTAGAGGAGGTCGGCGGGGATCCCTTGGGATTCCGCGGCCTCCACCGCACGCTGGATGAGCCGGCGTTGGTCTGCTGGCTCGGAGGTACGTAGGAGGGACTCCCACGACTCTGGGGTGTTTGCGTTGTGTGTGTTGTAATGCGTGCATATCCCCGCCATGTGTATGAGAGTGGCCGGAGCTGAGCAGTGTTTGCACCTAGGCGTTATTTGTTGCGCAAAGATTTTACTGTATAAGAGGGGACGTGGGAAGCTGCCTGTTTGTAGTTTGCGCCATTGGACGGCCTCGCGCCTTGTTAGATTACGGTGTGCGGGAGGATATATGCATCTTTCGAGTCGGTAGTACTGGAGGATGTCCGTGTAAGTGGTGTGAGATAGAGCACTGCACGGGCTCGGGCTTACCCGAAAGCCCGGGCCCGGCCCGGCCCGTGGGCCGGGCCGGGCCGGGTAGAGCAGTTTTTTCACGGGCTCGGGCCGGGCTCGGGCACGGCGTGTGCTTTTTGACCCGGGGCCGGGCCGGGCTCGGGTTTTTTGACGCGGGCCCGGGCCGGGCTCGGGCTTTCTGCGAGTTATTCTCGGGCTTCTCAACTCTGAAAAACATGTATTTTTCGGTCTCGGGCCGGGTTCGGGATGGTTTCGAGCCGGGCTCGGGCCGGGCTCGGGCTTAAGGTAAAGGGGTGGCGGGCCGGGCCGGGCGGGTAACGTATATTATTTCCGGGCCCAGGCCGGGCCCGGGTCTCGCCATAAAAGTTTTGATCGGGCTCGGGCGGGCCGCCCAATGTAAAAACGGGCACGGGCCGCAAAAATCGGCCCGTGCAGTGCTCTAGTGTGAGATAGTGGTGTCAGGGGAATCGGGGCGGTGGATCCTACACTCGGCTCAGCAGCTAAGACCTCGAGGAAGTGTATGCACCTGGACGTTTCCGCTGAGCAACTCGTGGGCTGGAGCCCACAAGAGTAAGCGGGATGTGAAGGAGGGGGGAGTAGAAAGTAGAATGTGTGATGCTGGGCGAGAGATACGGCTGGCATCATAGTTGCGGATCGCCTGTTGAGAATCACTTATGACGACTGTGGTAATAGGATCAGGTAGCGCAAGCGCAATGGCAACCTCCTCTGCTGCGGTGACTGTTTCTGCGTTGTGAATGCTGCATGCTGTGTACCACCTACGGTGCGGGGCGAGGGCTGCCGCCATCATCGCCGGTTTCGAGGGGTGGTAAGAGGCGTCCGTATACGTGAGATCCGGACGTCCGCTGAAGCATTTCTCGAATTGACGTGCATGATCGGCCCGTCTCTCGGCGTGGTGTTCCGGATGCATCCGTTTGGGAATGGGAGGGATGTGGATATTTTGACAATATTTTGATCCCAACTTGCTGCAGTACCGCGCGGCCAGCGTGTGTGAGTGACAACTGCTCGTATTGGGCGGTGAGGGTAGCTTCGATCAGTTCGCTCACGGTGTTGGAGATGCCGAGAGCTTAAGCTTGTGAGCAGCTGTGGACATGGGAAGACCCAGGGCCGTCTTCGAAGTGACGCCTCTAGCCGTTCGCTTTCGGCGTGGATGAGACGTAAGGTGCGGAGTAGGTAATGCGGGAGCAGATGAAGGCTTGGACGAGGCGCAGGAGGTTGTGCTCTCGCATACCTCGGTGCTTGTTGGAGACTCGCTTCAGAAGACGTCCGATCTGCACCACCGACTGGTCGATGCGTTGGCGCGATATATTGTTGCTGCCGTTTGCCTCGATCAGTTCGCTCGGTATAGGCCCAGCACCTTGATGTGATCAGTACGAGGGATGGGGTTGCATTGCACCTGGAGGTTGATCTCGGGAAGTATCTTTGGTGGGCGTCGTCCTGGGGACGGGATGATTATATACTCTGACTTAGTCGCCGAGCAGCTGAGGCCAACTGTATCCAGATAGTCTCCGATCCGATCGATAGCGGTCTGGAGAGTCTCTTTGATGTGGCCGTCACTGCCGTGTGTGATCCACAGAGTAAGATCGTCGGCATAAAGGCTGTGGTGTAGGTGGGGAAAGTCAGTCAGAAGCTTGGACAGGCCTATCAGTGCAACGTTGAAAAGCAGCGGCGAGAGCACAGAGCCTTGTGGCGTGCCGCGGTTGCCAGGAGAGATGGTGGAGGAATGTCCCGTACCGACGCTGAGTTGTTTCTTGCGGTAGGTCAGGAAGCCTCGGACGTATGCATACGTGCGATGTCCGACGCCGAGAATCTGGAGTTGTTGAAGAATCGCTTCATGGAGGGTACTGTCAAAGGCCTTGGCAACATTGAGGCCGGCGATGACTTTCGTGTCTAGTGTGCGACGCATGACTACCTGGTGATGAGGAAGAAGCATTATGTCCGGGGCTACTAAGTGAGGACGGAAACCGAACATCGTGTGTGGTAGGAGGTGGTTGTCTTCGAGGTAGCGAAGAAGTCTGGACTGAATACCGTGTTAGATTAACTTGCCAACGCAGGATGTAATAGGGCTGGGACGAAGATTGGCCAAGGTGGGTGGTTTTCCCGGCTTGGGGATGAAGTCTAGCTTGGCGCATTTCCATTCCTACGGGATGGTACCACTGGCCCAACACTCTTGAAGGTAGTCGGTGTGGGCGTGAATAGAGGCGTCATCTAGATTCCTAAGCATCGTGTGAGAAATGCGGTCGGGGCCGGCCGCCGAATTGGGTCTTGAGGCGATTGAGTTCTGCACGGACCTCCGCTAAAGCGATTGGGCCGTCTAGGCCAGGGTTGGCCGAGCCCTGATAGGGGGGGGGGGAGGCTGGTTGACGGTTCGGGGCGGATGTAGGTGTCAATAAGCTCTTATATGGGCTCATCTGGCGTGCCAGGATACTGATGGAAGATTCGCTCAAGCTGTTGGCGTGCTCGGAGAGGACCTCCGGTCGGGTTCATTAGATGTCGGAGAAGGTTCCACGTGTCACGAGCGTTAGGAGTCTTGTTCATCTGGTCACAAATGTTGTGCCAGCTCTGGCGGGTGAGTTCTATTGCATAGTTGTCAATGTTCGTGTCGGCGCGCGCGAGCCGACGGCACATATTGTGGTCCAATTTTCGAGTGGCGAGAAGAACTTCGAGCGACTTCTTGCGCTCCCAGAGATGGGCGTAGTAACGGTCGCAGTGTGGGACTGTGTCCTCAACCTCGACGGTTTGCGTGGCGTCAGCCACTTGTTTGACGATTTCGGCTATCCATGCTTTGGTGTCGGTAATGGCGGGAGGAGTCAATCACCTCAGTCGGCCGCGTACGTTGCCTCGTGGGCTCTTGTATCATGATCTCGAGCATGAAGTGATCACTTCCAAAATTTTCGTGAGTATGACAACAAGTAGCTTTGACTCCGGAGCACGTAAAGAGATCCGGCATTGTATCTCGATGCAGGCCCGAACCGAGTCAAGTGGGGTAGGAGACGTCTGTGATGAGGGTGAGTTGGTGCGTATGCCAGTCATTCCAGAGGCGTCTGCCTTTAGCCGAGTCGTAGTGGCAGCCCCAAGCGCTGTGATGCGCGTTGAAGTCACCGCTGATGAGGAGTGGCCACCCTTGTGCTAGCTGCTGGGCTTTGAGGAAATGGGGCCCGAAAACGTCTTTATGGGCCCGGGGAAGGCTGTAAACATTACGCACAAACAGACTAGTGCGACGTTTGCGCGGAGGTCAAGGTAATATTTCTAAGAATACGTGTTCGGGGAAAGTAGGATCCAAATTGTGTTGGAGGACAGTGAGATTACGTTTGACGAGAGCGACTACTTGAGGCTTTACTCGTTCCGATAGGTATGTACTGAAACCGGCAAGTTACGTGTTCTTGCCACCTTCTTGAAGGGTTATCAGTTCGGGGCGATCACTCGCGGTGAGGAACTGTTGGAGGACCGGACGCTTACGTGCGAACCCGCGACATTTCCGCTGCCAGGCGGTGGTGTTACCCGAGCTGACTGCCATGATTGGCCTAGGAAAGTTCTGGGGTTGGAGGGAGTGCCGGCGCAGAGGCCGCGAGTTCAGCTACCGCTACGTGTTTTCGCTGGGATTCTATAGTTTTACTCAGGGTCTCAATTTGTTGGGCGATCTGTGAGCCGATTGTGTGGAGTTCAATGTGTGCTCTAGAGCTCTGATGTGAGTGTGACTGAGTTGGTATTTTTAATCGAGTCTGTCGAGGACGTGCCTCTGAGGATTGGCACGCACGCCTCCACAGACTCGAGCACTCGGCCCGACAGACTCGCCCCGGCCCAGCCGAGCACTCAGCCCGACAGACTCAGCCCGTGGGCTGGGCCCGGCCCGGCCCGGCCCAGCCCACGGGCCGGGCCGGGCCGGGTAGAGCAATTCTTTCACGGCCTCAGGCCGGGCTCAGGCAGGACATGTGCTTTTTGACCCGGGCCCGGGCCAGGCTCGGGCTTTCTGGTGGTGTGCATGTAACGTGCAGCGACTTATTCTCACGCGTCTCGACTTTGAAAAACGTGTCGTTTTCGGTCTCGGGCGGGGTTCGGGCCGGTTTCGAGCCGGGCTCGGGCCGGGCTCGGGCCTAAGGTAAAGGGGTGGCGGGCTGAGCCGGGCGGGTAGTGTAGATTATTTCCGGGCCCGGGTCGGGCCCGGGTCTCCCCATAAAACTTTTGCTCGGGCTCGGGCGTGCAGCCCAACGTAAAAGCCAGGCCCGGGCTTAAAAAATCGGCCCGCGAAATGCTCTAATATGAGTTGTTGGTTGATTGCTGTCAGTTCTACAATCGCTTTGTGTGTGTCTGGAGATACTGGGAGTCCATTCCTGCGTACTCACCGGTAGTTGATGTTCTTGTTGGACGGGCGGAGATGGCGGTGGCCCATCTCCGCCGTGGAGGAGGAGAAGAGGCTCGGGGCTGGTGGATGACTGCAGGTGGCCGGTGTCGGCTCTGGGAGGGAGTCCTAGACCGGCCCCTGTTAGTGGTAGACTCGAGCGATGGAAAGGAGCTCGATCGGTCCCGGGGCTGCAGCTGCCGGCTGCCGGAGCGATGACGGTCCCATAGGCTAGGTGCTGAAGCGTGACCTGCTTGGCGGGCTCTTGGGCCTTCAGTATATTCGCCTCGGCTTGTCGGTAATTCTTACACTGCCGGCGCTTAACCGTGTAGGGGATCCCGTAGATTTCCTTGCAGTGACTATCGCCCGTGAAATGTTCCTCGCCACACAGGCGACATGTTGGTTTGCACGTGTGGTCGTTTGGCGGATTTGATAGCCCGCAGCCTCTGCATTTGGTCGTGGGGCTAGCGCAGACGTCGGCTCGATGACCGAGCTCGCCACAGTGATAGCACACATCGTAATTTTTCTTGAATAAGTTACATCTGTGTCGACTGTTGCAAAAGTAGACCCAGGTCGGCACTTGGGGCTGAGCGAACGTGATGAGTACTGCGCTGGTGTTCCCGAGCCGCCGAAATTTCACTATGGCTGGATTGCGGTAATCTTGCAATTCTGCTTGAATTGTATCTCGGTCCAGTCGAAGATCGACGCCACGAATTACACCGCGGCCCGAGCTATCGTCTGGAGCACAGTAGATGTGATGTGTCGTGCGCGACGGTTATATTTGTGGTGTGCGACAAGGTGCGGTACATTCAAACAAGAAGCAGACGACAAGGAGAGCACGCACCGCTCTACCGCGCCGCGCCGAAAACGACGACGCCGAAGACCGTCCGGCGCGTGAACACGCGGCACAAGAAAAACACCAAAAGAAAGCGCATCCAATCACAAAGGAACACGGAGCCTCGAGCAGCCAATGAGAAATCGACGAATCGACCAGAGCAGCAGAAGAAGGACCCGCGCTGGCAGTAGGGGGAGGAGTTCCAGAAGCGGCACCAGGACAAGGTCGGCCACCGGATCGGGAGTTGAAGACGGCCGTCGGGTTCCGGACCCGAGCCACCAGGACTTCACGCGGCCGGGGCCTCCTGCCAACCCATTCCTGGGCGCCGCCACTCCATCCGTTCGAGAACTGCTGCCCGAGGCCGGCAAGCGTCTGCGCCCGTGGGCAGAACGAGAGCTGTCGGGCTACGGGCCCGAGCTCTACGACCAGCTGCCCGGCCGGAACGCCGCCGCCGTCAACCCCTGCTGCCAAGCCGCCTGCCTTCTCGGGCATCGCCACCCTGCCCGATAATCAACTGCTGCTGCCCGAGGCCGGTGAGCGTCTGCGTCCGTGGGCAGAACGTGAGCTGACGGGCTACGAGCCCGAGTGCCACGATCAGCTGCCCGACTAGAACGCCACCACCGTCGGTCCGTGCTGCCGAGCCGCCTGTCTTCTCCCTCCGAGCCAGAGCTGCCACGCTCTGACAGCCTGTACGACGTTCCGACACAACGTTTTTTGGTGAGATCAACAACACTTCTCTCGTCGTCTCGTCTCCGCTTCGCCGCGTCGAGACTGTAGTGCATACGCACACCCGCAGCCTGCCCGAACTTGCCTCATATCATTAGCGTTCCAGCTACGTGTTTTCATGTTATCGTTGTGTGTTTGGTTTATGGTTTTCTTTTCCTTTTAGTTTTATTAAAAGTTTGTGTGTTTTTCAACAAACGGCTTTGTCCTCGATTGGGTTCTGGGAGGCTTCGCCTCAGAGAACCGCCAGAAAATATAACACAAAAGAACCTGCTCATCACAGTAGACGGAGGCCTCATACTCCTTGTTGTCGATGGTGATCGCTTTGAGTCGTAGAACCTGTTCAGCACTTTGTACATCTGGGGTGCAGTACGCGAACGTGTTCTGAAATCAGGTTAGCTTGTATTATGTCTTGGTGACGCACGGCGACCCTGGTGAAGTGAGCAGCCATGCTGATCGCTTCCAGTAGTTGGTAGGTCGAGATCTTGGAGAGTAGAGTCCGCCGCGTGGGCGCACAATCAGCTTGAGGGCGTTGCTGGGTAAGCGAGGCTGGTTCGAAGCTACATAATTTTTGGCTAGTAAGCGTCCTCGCTGCCGAGGCGTTGGTTCAGCTGCCTTCTTCCTCGCAGGTGCACCCGAGGCCTGGCCTTTGTTGTTTTGGGGCGGTTGATCCTGTCCCGCTTTGTCTCCGGAGAAATCGGGTTCGGCTGGCCCTGGTGTTGTTTGTGCTACCCGGAGCTTGTTAACTTTAGTCAACCAATCACTGGCTGCTAATTACTCCCGAGAAATTGGGATGCCCTCTACGGCGACCTTCATGCTGAACTACGGCGTGCGGGCTCGGTCGACGACGCGGTGCAGCTGGAGAACGCACTGCTGCGACGCGGAGCTCCGTACTCTTCGGCGCGAAGCGGTAGGCCTAGCGAAGCGTCCGGCGTCGTCGCCGGAAAAAGTTGGCCTTAAAAAGGTCATTCGTCGTCGTACGTACTTCTGGTTGGTGTCTCTAGATTCCTCTCGTCGTTAGAAAGCCGGCGACATTGATAAGTGTACGCTAGGATCTCACTGTCCAGGGTGAAGCCAAGAAATCGGCGTAGACGATGAGAATTGCGTCCGTTGACCGCGTTTCGGGGCGCGTCCACCTTCGCCGCCGCGAAGTGAGTTCACCGAACACTCCGAGTGCGTTCTGCAGTGAGTGTCACTAAACGTTCCCTTGTGGCAGCCTGCGAATGACACTAGCCGCGAAGTGCACTTGCTCAAAGTGCACTTTACTTTGCCCATGTGGCACGGGTATAACTCTTCATTTCCGATGCAAGGAAGAGATAGCTGCTGCGACAGGTCTTTACTTATAAACGTGCGTTGGCTGCCGGTGTCAAGCATCAGCCGTACTGGCAGGCGGTTCCGGTTCCCGGACGCTCAAACTATGGCTGTCTGGAGCAACACGGACGACCATCGCGTGCTGCTCGCAGGAGCTGTTGTTACCTGCCTTTCTCGCGTGGACGCCTCTCGCTTTTCAGCTCCGACAGGAGCAGTGGATTGCGGACTGCGGGTGACATGTCGGCTCTAACTCTCACACAGTGTAGGAAGGTGGCATCCTGAGCATCGGTCACACTTGAGCCATGCTGCAGTTACGCAACTGCGACCACCGTGCCCCTGCTTTCCGCACTTTAAGCAGCATCGCTGGCTGGAAATCCACTGGCACTTTTCTTCCGCAGATAGTGTAGCCCGACAATCACGCCTCACATGTCCTTGGAGACCGCATAGGGGAGACGTAGTCGGTCCAGGTATTGAAGTGGCACCTGGTACTGAAGACGCTGCTGCTAGATCTGAGGTGAACGGTAGATGAGGCGGTGTCGTGACGTCCGTTACTTTGTGGTTTACTGACGTCCTCGCAGAAGGGCCCTTCTCGCGTGACAGACGACCTTATTCTCGGCTCTCCACTTCAACTTGAAGGAACCGCATGATTGCTTTCACTTTTTCTTCTGTTCATTGATCTGCAGAGTCCACGCCTGCGTCGGACTTCGTGCGCTTCCGTACATGATCGCCAGGTCCTCCGGCAATGAGCGTATCAGTACTCGGTTCAAAACAACCGCGTACTCTGCAACCGCGTACTCTGCAGAAGGTGTAGCGTTGTGCAGCAGGGTGGGGTTGACTAAGCTCGCAGCTCCTTTGAAGAAAAGCGAACGCCTCACCTTGAACATCTTTTTTTTTCTGCAAAAACTCACAAAGAAGGTTGCCCTTTTCGCGCTATCGTCTCCGAGCGAGGCACCTGGCAGCGGTTGCTGGGAAACTTTCTACAGAAGCACCTAGGTGTACTTCCTGTTGATGATCCTTTTCTGATAAGGCACTCATTGACCGTCTCTGATTACTTGGCTAAGCAGCACGCTGGTTCATTGAATTTCTTCTCGATCGACATCAAGGACCTCTATTTTTCTTTGCCCCAGGACATGATCTGCCAGGTCGTTGAAGACGCCATCGACACGTTTGGTGTCCTGAGATTTCAAAACGAATGTGCCATTTCTTCAACTGACTTCCTCGAAGCCCTGAAACTATACTTATGTTCGACGGTGATCAACTTTGGGACGAACCGCACATTCAGAAAAAGGGAGTTTGCATAGGCGCCCTTAATCAGTGATCTGGTCTTGGCTAATCTTGACCGGCATTTGCACGCATCGCTATCGTCTCTGCAGGTGCCTGTTCAGAAGGTTTTTCGTTATGTGGACGATTTTCTAATTGTTCTTGAACAAGGCCATCACGACTGTCACCTTTACTTGGGAGTGTGGAGAGTTGCGTGCATGCGCTACTCTCGATGGAGGAGAGACACGACCGGCGGCACAGCAAACGAGGATTTAATATGTACAGGGACGGTGAACGCACGCGGCACACAACACTAAAACCGAAAGTCAAACCTAAAGGCACGCGAAACTAGACATAACTCAACGAAAAAGCTTAGTTAATAGAAAATCCAAATCTCTAACTAAATACACTACTAGAAAACTATCTCATTTCCGGAGCCTAGCTCCGCCTTATAAGTCTCTAGGTCAGTCTTAGCCTGTGCTCGCCAAAGTCTGGCCACCTTGGCCCCGGCCTAACTGCGTCGTAAAGCGGAAACGGGATCGTCTCTTACAGATCGTCGTCTTGAAGTTCTTGTCGCGTCCGTGTCGGGCTCGTCCGAAGCGTTTAGGATGCCGTAGGTGCCGATGCTTCGTGTTGTCTCTTTTGTCGGCGGTGAGCTCGTCAGCTCGTCGGTGATGAGCTCGTCAGCTCGTCAGCGATGGCGCTCGGCGTTGCTTAGGCCCACCTGGATAGGCCTAGCCTCGGGATGCGTCGCAACCTCTTCGTGAGTGCCGAAGTGGCGTCCCGAGGAGAATCGAGCGTGCCGGTCTGCCGCAGAAGGGGGATCCTCTCTGGGGTGCCTGGTCCTGCCGTGAGAGGCCGCAGCCAGTCCAGGAGCCTCGCTCGAACTTGCCGAGGTCGACGGCCACACCTTGGACGGCCAACGTCACGGACTCAGCCAGATCCCCAAGTCTCCCGTCGCCAGAGCGTAGCTGGAGATGCGACCTTCCTGGCCCGGAGCGACGTCGATAATCAACGGACAGCGCCGTTCATCCCTCGATTATGCCTCGGCTCACGCGTCTCGAGAGCTCGTGCCGTTCCAAACACCGGGCATCGCGTGCTCCTCTTCTTTTTCGCGCCACCGGCGGCCTCTTACATATGACATGGGTCCCCTTTTTGAGAGTTTTTTTTTTCAAAAAAACTGCTTACTCCCGATTTGTGGGGGGAGGGGGGTGACGTTCAGGTGATGACTGTGACTCCTCGTAGTGACATTGGTGCCGGTTCGTGTGAAGACTTGATGCACTACACAACACCACACTGTGACGCACAATTCACCAGCTGCACTGTTCACCACGTTTAAGAGTTCACTTTATGCACATTTCACCTATGTATTCACCTTAGTCCCGTCCGCGTTATGTTTCACAGTCTGAATTCTCAATCGCCCTACTCATGAAGTCCGCTCCCACGTTCTGTCTGCCTTTGATATATTGTATATGGAAGCAATACTCTTGTAAGGTGAGGCTCCATCACATTAACCTACCATTTGTCAGTTTAGCTTTGCTCAAAAACTGTAGGGGTTGGTGATCTGTTTGCACCCGAAATTGTTTGCCGAATAGATATATGTGAAACTTTTTCACAGCCCAAACAAGAGCTAGGCATTCCTTTTCTACTGTAGAATAATTTCGTTCAGCCTTATTTAGTCGCCTACAAGCAAAAAACACGGGATGGAGCTTTTCTTCTTTTTTTTGCAAGACTACTGCTCTTAACGCCTTGTCTGATGCGTCTGTGCGAAGCACGAACTCTTTCTGTGTATCCGGTGCTAGAAGAACAGGCGGATGTGCCAAACTGTTCTTTAACATCTCAAAGGCCTTCTGATGTCTACCTTCCCATTCTACTATGTTGCTCGCTCCCTTCTTTCTTAATTTTATCAGAGGGCCTGCCACTTCAGCGTAATGTGGGATGAACTCTCTATAGAACCCTGTCAATCCTAGAAACGATTGCACCTGTTTCTTAGTCCGGGGTCTACACACCGCTTGGATCTTCTCCAGCGTATCCTCCCTAGGTTCGACCATGCCTATTCTTAACTTGTGCCCTAAGAATTCTACAGCAGCATAACCTAACTCACATTTGATGGGTTTGATTGTCAATCCTGCATTCTTTATTCTTATTAATAACTGTTCTAGGGCTAGTAAATGCTCTTTCCACGTGTCTGTGGCAACTAGAATGTCGTCAATGTAATGCTCGACATGCGGCACACTATTCAACACTTGTCTCATCAACCTCGTAAACACAGCTGCTGCAGTTTTCAATCCGAACGGCATATATCTAAATTGGAATAATCCCTTCGAACACGAGAATGATGTTTTCCTTTTGGACGTTTCTTCCATCGGTATTTGCCAATACCCTTTTGCCAGGTCGAGCTTTGAGAAATATTTCTTCTTCGCTACCCTTGCCAACACTACATCTATTCTGGGTATTGGTTCCGCGTCAGTTTCTAGCACGTTATTCAGGCGCCTGAAATCCACGCATACTCTGTTGGAGCCATCTGCTTTTTTGACCAACACTAGAGGCGCGTTATAGGGAGAATTTGCCCTTTCAATGATGCCTTGTTTCAGCATCTCTTCAACCTCCCTCTCTATAGTTTCCTGCGTTGCCAGCGGTAGAGGGTATTGCTTTACATGTACTGGCTCTTCTGTGGAACACTGTAGCCCACACTGTACTACATTCGTCCGCCCCGGTAAATCTGAAAACACTGCTTCAACGTTGTGTATTAGTGCTTTCAGCTCTTTTGTTTGTTTGTTTGTTTGTTTGTTAGGGCTGGATTTAACTTGACGCTCTCCACACCCATAGTCTTCTTATCAACATACGTTTGTACCTCGCCATGGTCATTCTCCTCTGCGATTACCTTACCAACTCTAGCCCCTGCGTCATTCTCCCCTTTTCCAGTTTCTTCTCTATCTTCATATTTCGTCAGCATGTTAATATGAAACACCTTTCTATGACCCTGCACCTCAATTTCATAATCCAACTCATTCTTCTTCTGCGTCACCATGAAAGGTCCCTTCCACTGCATCAAAATTTTATTATGGTCTGTGGGGAGCAGCACTAACATCTTATAATACTTCTAATCTCCTAGACACTGCTTTGCGGTGATAATAGTTCTTCTGAATTTGTTTAGCCTGTGCTAACTTCTCATGGGCCAACTTAAATATCTCCTCCAACCTGTTCCTCAGCCCCAATACATAGGTGTAGGTTGTCTTTTCCTCACTACCCAGTTCTTCTTTAGTCCACAACTCCTTAAGAATAGTTGTCGGCCCTCTGACTGCTCTGCCATAAATCATCTCGAATGGAGAAAACCCTATGCTGGCTTGTGGTACCTCTCGGTACGCGAACAAGAGTGCTGGCAAGAATCTATCCCAGTCTTTTGGCCTCTCCTGGCACATCCTCCTGATCATTGTTTTCAATGTCCCGTTAAAACTTTCCACTAACCCATTGGTCATTGGATAATATGGGGTAGTTAGCTTTTGATCTATGGATAGCAGCCAGTTTATCTCCTTCATAACTTCCGATGTAAAGTTAGAGCCCCTGTCATTTAAAATCTCCTTTGGAACGCCGTACCGGGAAAACATCTCTAATAATGCTTCGGCCACCTGAATCGTGTCTACGGTCTTAAGTCGTACCGCGTCAGGATACCTAGTGGCAACATCCACTAACGTGAGCACATATCTGCTACCTTTCCCGGACGTGGGACTAATGGGTCCTACGATATCAATCGCTACACGGTGGAATGGTAGCTCAACAATGGGCATCTTTCCTAGCGGTGCCTTTCCTACACGACCCTTCGCCACCGTCTTTTGACATATATCACAGGACCTGACGTATCTCTTCACATCGCTCTGTACCCCAATCCAGAAGAACTCCTCTGTAATTCTCGCCAACGTGCTCTCTACCCTGGATGTCCTGCCATCACACTGTCATGTCCTATCTTCATTACTGTCTCTCTCAGCTCCTTTGGGACCATCAACTGCTGAACCTCTCTACCCGAATTGAACACACACCTCTGGTATAATATGTCGTTCTTCTTGAAAAACTCCGCCACGTTTCGACTTCTTTTCCTTCGTACTATTTCTCCTATCTTCTGTACGCACTTCTGCAACGACTCGTCTTTCTCCTGTAATTCCTTGAATTCAGCGGCCGTTATGCTCAACCCCTTAATGTTCGTGACCGGTAATGGTTTTAAGGGTTTAGTACTCTTACTCCTGGCTCGCGTTTGTACTGCCGCTGCTACCTCTACTTCAGGTGTCTCCTCTTCTAGCGCTTCTGGCTTTTCCCTCTTCTCTAAATCATCCGTCCTCTTCCAGTTAGGGTCTGGGTCATCCGCCCTTCTCACCCCTGATACATTCCCCAAAATCAAGTCAAACAGAGGATCTTCTACACACCTAGCTGTGACCATTCCCGCAAAAAAAGGTGTCGAAACTTGAATTTGCGCCTCTGGCAAATACTTGACAGACCTGTGCGCCAAAATGACTGGTTTGAAATAGCCGGTCATGTTCTCGGATGGTACTAGTCTCTCCCTTACTAAGACTGTGTTCACTCCCGTGTCTCTCAGTACAGTGGCCCTGCGTCCTTGAACTTCTCCCTCCACCACGGGCATGTTCTTTTCTCTCGGCCCATCTTCTTTACCTTTCATCATACATGCAGCTTTTTCCACGTGTCCTGATCTGCATTCGTGCGCCCCAGGACCTCTCTTTTGACATAGCTGGCAAACCACTGGTGGACCACGTCGACTATCCTTCACCCGACAGTTCATTGCTACATGTCCCAGCCGGTTACAAAGAAAACATCTTTGGGGCGTCCGTTGCCTGTTCATCGGACCCCGATTCCTCGTCTCCCCTACTGCTGCCATCGGCGCGTCCTTGCCACTCTTTCCTAAATTCCTTAGTCCCTGCGCCTCTACGAACTGATCTGAATGCGCTGCCATTTCCTCTGCTGTTTTTAATTTCCTCTCTTTGAGGAATATCGCCAGACTGTCGCTGCACCTGGCGAGAAATTGCTCTCTTACGACCTTGCCTCGCACCCCTTCATATGTCTTGTTGGCCTCTGACAACTCCATCCATCTCTCAAAGTAGTTTGTCAATCTATATGCAAACTGTTTTCCAGTTTCCGCGTCTTCCGACTTGCATGACCTGAACTTTTCGCGGAAACCCTCAGCAGTTAGCCGGAATCTTTGCAATAAAGTGTTTTTCACCTTGTCATAGTCTAAACTCTCTTCGGCGGGCATCCGTCGAAACACACTTAAAGCCTCACCAACTAGACACAGGCTTAAGGCGCTAGCCCACTCGTTCCTTGTCCAGCCTTGCCCGACCGCTATTCTCTCAAAGCGATGCAAATACGCATCTAAATCGTCTCTACCCTCATCAAATGGAGCCATTAACTTCCTGGGGCAAATCAGCTTTGGTCTGGGCGAAGTAAAGTCGGATGACGACGACCTGGGGGAAATCGACCCCTCGCGAGACCTGGCGTTCATCTCCGCCAACCTTAGCTTCAATTCCAAAATTTCCTTTTCACTTTTGTGCTGTTGTTCCTGCTCCACGCGTGCTCGTTCGTGCTTCTCGCGCTCTCGTTCGTGTTCTTTTTCTTGCTGCGTGTATTCAAAAAACGCCATCGTCTCCTCCTTCGACATATTTAAATCCTTCGCTACCGCCGCCAAACGTTCCCACTCCATCTTTACAACTCCCGAGTATCGGTGACTGGGCCGTATGAATCCTGGCAGGCTCGCCAATATTTTGTCACCTTCACTTGGGAGTGTGGAGAGTTGCGTGCATGCGCTACTCTCGATGGAGGAGAGACACGACCGGCGGCACAGCAAACGAGGATTTAATATGTACAGGGACGATGAACGCACGCGGCACACAACACTAAAACCGAAAGTCAAACCTAAAGGCACGCGAAACTAGACATAACTCAACGAAAAAGCTTACCTAATAGAAAATCCAAATTTCTAACTAAATACAACACTACTAGAAAACAACTATCTCATTTCCGGAGCCTAGCTCCGCCTTATAAGTCTCTAGGTCAGTCCTAGCCTGTGCTCGCCAAAGTCTGGCCACCTTGGTCCCGGCCTAACTGCGTCGTAAAGCGGAAACGGGATCGTCTCTTACAGATCGTCGTCTTGAAGTTCTTGTCGCGTCCGGGTCGGGCTCGTCCGAAGCGTTGAGGATGCCGTAGGTGCCGACGCCTCGTGTTGTCTCTTGTCGGTGGAGAGGTCGTCGGCTCGTCGGTGATGAGCTCGTCAGCTCGTCAGCGATGGCGCTCGTCGTTGCTTAGGCCCACCTGGATAGGCGTAGCGTCGGGATGCGTCGCAACCTCTTCGTGAGTGACGACGTGGCGTCCCGAGGAGAATCGAGCGTGCCGGTCTGCCGCAGAAGGGGGATCCTCTTTGGGGTGCCCGGTCCTGCCGCGAGAGGCTGCAGCCAGTCCAGGAGCCTCGCTCGAACTTGTCGAGGTCGACGGCCACACCTTGGACGGCCAACGTCACGGACTCAGACAGAACCCCCAAGTCTCCCGTCGCCAGAGCGTAGCTGCAGATGCGACCTTCCTGGCCCGGAGCCGGCCAGGAAGGTCGCAGGAACCGGCGGCCTCTTACATATGACAACGACGCCCCTACTCAATTCCAGGAAGTTTACGCCAAGTTATGTGAAGTCCTTAATGTTTTCACGCTGACTAAGGAGTATCCTGAGAATGACAGCCTTCGTTTCCTAGACCTCAAGCTAACGTGGAAGCAGGATCACGTTTGTTGGAAGTATGCTCCTCGCTCAAATATGGGCCTTCTCCCGTTCAGCTCGGCCCACAGCAAGCTGATCAAGAGAGGTGTTGCCTCAGCCGCGCTGGGAAATGCTCTCCAGCGCTCCTGCTATCACCAGGTGCACACCAGCTTCTGTTCCCAAGTGGAGAGGCTGCTCAGTGCAGGATACCCGTGTCCACTCCTCACCGGCGTTGCGGAAAAACTTCTTGAAAAGTGTGCAAAACTGTCGCCTGTGAAGCAGCCAGACGGCGGCAGAAGCAGGTATGCCATCATACCCTACATTCATGGTGTCTCCCACAGCATAAAGCGAATGGCCCAGCGGGCAGGTGTTCGTGTAGTTTTGTCCGCGCCTAACAAGCTAGGTCGACTTTGCCGCCAGGTCAACGAGGAGAAACCCAGACAACCTGCGTGTAAAAAGAACCATGCCACACCATTCGTCCAGTGCAAAGCAGGGGTGGTGTACGAGGTGCCTCTCCCCTGTGGTCGCTTCTAGATTGGACATACTGGTCGTTGCCTAAACGATCGCTTAAGAGAGCATGCCTAGTTTTCGCTCCGGTACTGGCAGCAACTTGGCCTTGCACTACAGTGTTTGTGATCTGTGCCGTAATGCTGGACTTGACTTTTCGCAGTGCATGATCCGCAGACGCTACCATGACGCGTGTGCCCGAGAAATCTTTGAGGCTGCTGCCATTGCAAGGAATGGTGCGTCTTGCGTCAGCACTCCGTCTGTGGCCTTGTCTGAGGCAGAACTAACATATCTCCGGAACCGTCCTAATTCGCGGGAAATCCAAATCTAATCAGTGTCTATTTTTTGCCCATGCGCAGTGATATAACCTTCTTTTCTTCCTTTTTCCTTTTTCTTCTTTTTTTCTTTTTCTTGTTTTTCCTTGCTTTTTTTCTTTTTTGGTATATATGTGTTCATTTCTGAATAAAGAATTCAGTCGTCAGTCAGCGCTGGTGTGTGTCCCCCTTCTTGTCTTCTTGTCGTGTTTTTTCGTGCTGTTTTCCCTTTCGAGTATGTACCGACTAACCCAAACCTCTACGGTCTTGCATATATGACGCTTGTCACCGCGATGCCCACTTTAACGCTGGCGACATCGTGCTTCTTTGGAAACCAGCACGGCGAGTTGTTCTTTGTGAGAAGCTGCTTTCGCTCTAATCAGGCCCGTACTGTGTCTTGCGTCAAGTGACAGACGTGACCTACGAGATACAACCTCTCCATACCTCCACACCGGAATCCTCCTCTGATATCGTTCACATCGCTCGACCGAAGCAATATCACTCGAACCTACCAAGCGCCGGTACGCGTATATTGAAAATCTAGAAGGCCTTAGCAACCGCAATAGAACGCGATTGGCTGAAACGGCGCCGGCGACGCTCGACGCCCTTTGGAACCGCTGTGACATTACGCCGTGCCACCTAACGCCTTTTACGCTAACTTAACCTAACCAAACCTATCGTGGGCGACACGCAAAGGCAATAATCCTCACGGCATGACGTCAGAGCATCGCCAGCGGCGTTTTAACCAATCGCGTTCAACCGCGGTTGCTAAGGGGCTGTGGCTTCCAGATTTTGGATATACGCCGCCGGCGTAGCGCCTTCGCCACCGGGGGTCATGTTACGAGGCGTTGCAGTAGCGAACGATGATGACAGGACTGACGAAGAGGACGATCGCCGATAGTCGCACGCACGGTATTCATGTTGTATGCCTATCTCCTGCCCGTTGTATGTATGCGCGTCTTTTCTCCCCGTAAGAATATCGTGTATGTACGCGAAGACTGCAGAAAAACCTCGTGTCACCTCAGTGATTAAGCGCTGGAATGTTTGTCCGGCGCTGCACAATCCAAAGGCAGTGCACAAACTCGATTAAACTGCAGGGCGTCGTGATGTCAGTTTTTGGAATGCCATTTGGCGCAACTGGTATCTGGTGGTACGTCTTCACTAGATCGACTTTGCTGAAGACCTTACACCCATCCAGATTTGATGTGCACTCTTGGTCATGGAAAAGTGGGTAGATGTCATGCAATTGGTTTGAGCATTCAGACCACAGTGAGACTACACGGACGCCAGTCATTCGGATCCTTCTTCGGTACCAAATGCCGCGGCGATGGCCAAGCACTGGAGTTCAAGTTGAAGGTTATTTGCAGCGCAAGAGAAAACAAGCACACATCTTCAGCAGTACATTCATCATCATCATCAGCCCATATTTATGTCCACTGCAGGAGAAGGCCTCTCCCTCCGATCTCCAAATACCCCTGTCGTGCGCTAGCTGATTCCAACTTGCGCCTGCAAATTTCCTAACTTCATCACCATTACACCTTCACCACCAGCCATACATTAGGAGGTCCAAAAGTATAACTGTCGGGGGCATCTCCTGTTTCACAATGCAGACAAAATAGTGGTATGAACAGCTGCAGGATAAATCCAACAAGTGATTACACACAGCAGAATGTTATATAAATACAAAATAACAAGACAAAACAATAAAATAAAGAACTGTGCTCATAAAAAGTTTACTTATGATAAGCTAACAGAGGCATAAAGACAGATTATCAAGATCGTTTATCAAGAACTTAAAAGAGTACAACACAAATGTATTTGCTTAAAATCAATATAAACAATACGAGTGAAGCAACTTATACATAGTAGAAACTGCTACAAAAATACTAGAAAACACATGCGCCTACAAAAAAAAAGGAAGCGGAAAAAAAAAAAAAGAGAAAGATCCCAGAAAGCAGCTCTTCTAACAATTTTGTTTTTAAATTTTCGTTTAACGGAGTACAAAGAAGAGGTAATCGGCTCAACCCCCCAGGGCCCCTTATCCCCGGGCACGCCTAAGCAGCACACGGTTACACGCAGGAGGGTCCAACTCGCATGTGCTCGGCTCTGTGATGCCGCAACACACCAAACGCCTCGTTACGCAGACGTCCCTGCGGGGGCACAGTAAACTGGTATACCCCAAGGAGGCGTGCTCAGCTGTAGGCTCTTCACTGTTAATATGACCTCGCTTCGTGCATTGCTACCTCTAACAATTCTCTATTCTCTCTTCGTAGACGATGTGCAATTGGCTTTTGAAGTTTGTAACCTCGCAGTGGTGCGAGCGACAAATACAACATGTCCTGCACAAACTATCTAAATTGAACAGAAGAAAATAAATTCAAATTTAACTCCGAAAAAATTTGCTGTTTTCTTTTCTGAAGATAAAGGGGGCTGGTTCTGAATCCCAGTATCGAACTGAACGGGCAACGAACACGTGTGAACACGGAGCACTTGTTTCTAGGCCTCGTGCATGACGCAAAACTGACCTTAATTCCACACATCAAACATCTGAAGACGAAATGAAATAAAACAATGAACTTATTGAAAATTATGTCTCATACAGCATAGGGAAGTGACAGGAAGTGCTTATTCAACAGCTACAACAGCCTTGTTCAGTTAAGTTTGGATTATGGTGCCGTGATAAATCACTCTGCCGCACCGAGCGCGTTAAAGATGCTGGGTCCCGTCCACCATTTGGCTATCCGTCTGGCCAAAGGTGCTTTCAGAACTGGCCCTATTGAGAGTGGATACATAGAACCGAACGAGTGCACTCTTTCGGTTCTATGTATAGACTCTCAATATAGACTCCCTTTGTAAGGGAAGGCACCATGGTGCCTTCCCTTACAAAGAACATACAGCAGTTTCACATATTTCCTCAAGGTACAGTCTATCCCTCGAAATCCTTGTTACACATCCGTTAACGATATTGCCACATTGCAGGGACGGTGAAAAACGACGCCGTGTAAAAACTGAAAGTTACAAATTTAACTCTTATTGGGCAAACTTCTCCCCAGGAATGCAATTAACACTCAAGCACAATGACAGTGGCGAGCACACTCGTCGATCGTCTAAATATGATCAGTGGGTCACGCGCATCGCATTTGTATGACTCGTTGAAGATTCCAGCGTACTCGCCGGTGCCCGCGTGTCTTCCAGAAAGTACTACACAATTCGTGTCAAACAGTCAAATTACACAAGGCTCGGTGACAGACAACAGATAGAAGGATCGATAACACTCGAGAAACTTCCGATACATGCAGGCGCGTCCTGCGGTCAGCGATAACGTCTAACATTTATTAGACGCCGGAAAGCGGTAACCCAAGAAAGATAAGTACACATGTCAGTATAACATCTGGGCCGCGATTTTGTAGCAATGCCTTATGACTTATTCTGTACTAGTCTTATCATCCACCGCTCACTGCCGGCTGATCCCATTGATAACGCGAGCGGACCGTCGCTCCGACCACTGACAAAGCGCGATAAGCGCGAAAAGGCATTACTACCGGAAAGGCATCGCTATAAAATACCAGCCCTGCTGATCTATTCTATAATCGTCTCTCAGTGACAGAGCCGTTTTCAATGCGGCTCACAAAATTTTCTGAAGAAATGGGTGTCCCAATCTTCCAACATTATCTAATGGGGCCAGAGAAGCTGCTACCACCATGACAATGGCAACTTGTAGAATGTGGCACATCCTTTGTAGAAGCCACAAAGCGTGCTCCTGAGCTACACTCCGCATGCATGTCCGGGAACTTCAAGCGAACTACCCATGTCCAGAATTTTATACTCATGCATCAAAGTCACACGTTGGCATTTCTTATGCTGCAGTCGGTCCATCCATCTCGGAATCCGACGTTCTGCACCCAGAAACAAGCCTATTCACGGCTTTGTTGACGGCTCCAAAACACACCAAAATATTAGAACTACGAAATACAGCTATATTAACCCACACATTAGCGTCGTCAAAGCTTTAATGTATCTACAAATGAACGAAAATCCTGTATTTACTGATCTTTATTCACTTTTGTGCACTATATATGCATGTCATCAGCACATCATAACATTCTGGGTGCCTTGCTATAGAGGCATCGAAGGTAATATGCTTGCTGACTATATCGCCACATCAATAAACACAAAAGCAAGCAATTCTTTAATAGCTCTTCCTGCCGTAGATTTGAAGCCTTTAATACGCAAGAAAATGGGAGGTTATTGGCAACATTTGTAGAACAATGAAACTCTTCATAAACTCCACGTTGTCAACCCACAGTTAGCATTTTGTCCCCGATGTTCTATTTTGTCGACTCAGGATAGGGCATACCTATGGCACACAATTTTATGCTTACTAGTGGTGATCCTCCAACACGTGGCAGTTGTGGTGAGAGGCTGACTGTCCTCCATGTTTTTATAGAATGTCAGGAGACGGAACATCAACGTAAAAATCACTTCCCTTTAGTCTATACAAATTACAGTATAGCACGTGGTTCAATGCCCTTGCGTTTAAGAGCTGTGGGTAGGCAGAATTGCTACTGGCGCTCATTCTTTAATCTATCTGCCTTGATAGCTTACCTTTTATACTCCTAGCACACCTCCTGTGTCATCGTCATAGTTTTAATACAGAAATAGCATATTCTGCACTATTTACAACGTATATTCTTAGGTCACTATACAGCCATGTCCCAAATACCGTTTTTGATTGACCGCATCATCGAACACATCACACCATTTCTTGGCGCTCTGTGGACATCACTGGCCCTTGCGCCATTAAACTCCACACATCATCGTCATCATAAATCCGGACCGAGTATGCCGAAAATAATTATATTCATTATTGTGTTAACTTGCTTTATAAAACCTGAACATATAATGTCGGCTTAAAGGCACCTCTAAAGCACGCCGTTACGTTAATTGAATAGTGAATTATTTTTTAATGCGTTCTTGGTTTTACTTTACTGTCTTTGATTTAGCCACTAATTATGTGCGTATGCCCGTTCTTGGCAAATCCTACAGAATACGCATGTTCCATTACGATTGCTACTTAAAACATGAACGTTTTTGCTCGGTTCACAGCACACATAATAGTGACACGTGTACTTATCCTTTTCTCGGGGACGCCATTTCACCCACTAAAGACTTATCGCTCAGCGCAAGACGTGCCTGTAAGATTGGAACTGTCTCGAATGTTATCGACGGCTCTATCCGTTGTCTGTGGTCACCGACGCTTATATTATCTGATGGTATGCACGACGCGAATTGTGTAGTATAATTTCTGGAAGACACCCGGGCACCAGCGATTACTCCAGAACATTCGATGACTCATGTATAAAAGCCGACGTGCTTGACCGGCAGATCACATTTTTGACGATCGCCGACTGTGTTCGCCGCTATTGTTGTGCTTTGAGTGTAGCCTGTTTTTCTGGGCACATGTTCGCCAAATAAAAGTTGACAGTTTTGCTTCTGTGTTCTTGACCGTCACTACCACGTGACAATAAGGGTCTAGCGGCCATCGTCATCGGCCGCCTTTTACTTATGGCGCGCTCAGGTGCATGTGCCTCGTTCCTCGTGCTACGTGCTACGAGGTCACAAGAAGAAAATAATAATATATTGTGACACTCTTACGTGCGTTCTGGGTTTACACCTAAAAAGGATCTGTGGCATCCAAAAGTGGTGAAGAAAGAAGACGACGTGCGCTAGCTAGCGGAATCTCAATCGGCACTCAGCTGATCCAGGCCGTCGCGACTCACTCTACTTGGCTTATTAATAAACGCCTTTTGTTGGCGTAACAGAGTGGTGGAGTGTGTTGGGTATGACACTACGTACCACGGAGCCGCAACATCTGGAACTTCGCCGGAGCCGCCGTCTTGCCGGTCTCTCGCCAACGACGTTCATCATGTCTCAGGACGGAAGTGGACAAACGCCAGCGCCAGGTGTATCAGCTCAAAGGTCAACGCCAGTTCGACCGTTGCAGCACTACATGGAACCACGCTCGTTCGCGGGAAAAGCGGGCGAAGATGTCGACGAGTGGCTGACACACTACGCACAGGTGAGCCGCCACAACCGTTGGGACTCTGCCACTCAGCTTGAGTATGTCGTACTGTTTCTGAGTGAAACAGCGCTGATGCGGTTTGAAAATCACGAAGACTCCCTGACAACGTGGGAGCGCTTGGTTGAAGAAATTAAGAAGTGTTTTGGAGACTCCTACGCCAAACAGAAACGCGCGGAGCGAACCCTAGCTCAAAGAGCTCAGACTCCTGGAGAAACGTGCACTACGTACATCGAAGAGATCCTCAAGCTGTGCAAAATAGTGAATTCACAGATGTCGGAGGAAGACCGAGTCGGACATCTCCTTAAAGGAATTGCTGAAGATGTCTACAATTTCCTTATAGGCAGGGAACACGTTGATTCCGTCTCAGATGTCGTACGTCACTGCCGTACGTTTGAGACATTGAAGACTCGTCGCATTGCGCCAAAATTTGGACGACTGGCGAATGTGACAACCGCTGCCAGCGTCGATGAGAGCCCGTCCTCCGATCTTTCATCCACTATACGGCAGATCGTGTGTGAAGAACTGCGGCGACACGAGGTACTTGCGTGCAGCGTCATGCAACAACCTGCTGCCTATTCCCCGCAACACACGGCGCCTGCAGCATCGTGCGCTCCGTGGCAACCGTCGGTGTGTGTCACGGACACCACTCACAGAGGAGCTCCATGGCCTCGTGAAGGCACATTTACGCCCGAACAACGACGAGAACACCCTCGCCCCGGCAGGTTTCCAAGCAGACCCGACTGTTCCTCCTGTTCAGCAGGTTCAGCCACTTCACTCGGTCACACGACCCCCCACGGCTGAGCGCTTCGAGGAGCCGTTCATCGATCGTCGTTTACCTGTGTGCTACAGCTGCGGCGACTTGGGCCACATTGCCAGGTACTGAAATCGCCGCCAACCACCGAGGTTAAACCGATCTACGATGTCAAGGCGGTACCGCGATCCACTTGATGAAACGTACTCACTCGCGTACACAGATCCAGGAAGCAACCCTCGCCAGCACCCGGAGACGCTGCGGAACCGTTCTCCAGCATCCGATCGCAGCCTGACACCACCACGCGCTCCTCGCGTAAGCCGGTCGCCGTCTCTGCGGCGTCGCTACCCGTCACCACCTCCGGAAAACTAGTCAGCGCGGCCGTTGGAGGTGAGGTCGCTGAACAATCTTCGATGTCGACAGATACCTCCACCTATTTGTATGCTTAAGAATAAGGTGTCTGTACTGATTGACGGAGTTTCAACAATCGCCTTAGTGGACACGGGAGCAACAGTTTCAGTGATGAGTGTTGCATTTAAAAGCCTCCTAGGACGAAAAGTGATGTTTCGCTGGGACCGGGCTGATACGTTTCGTGGAGTGACTGGGGAGTTGTCACATCCTGTCGGGGTTTGCAATGGGCACGTTATCTTGGGCGGTCAAATATTTAACGCGGAGTTCTTAGTTCTGTCTCATTCTACGCATGACATAATCCTGGGCCTTGATTTTTTGAAACTGTGTGGTGCCACTGTCGACTGCAGAACAAGAGAAATTAGTGTAGATACGAGCTTTTCGGCCGCGTTTACGGAAGGCCCACAAAATCACGAAAGTGTGCTTTGTGTATCCAGTGATACAGTAGTGCCTCCGTTGTGTGCTGCATGTGTTTCGGTCACCTGTTTCCCTACCACCGACGTAACGTTTGACGCTATCGTGGAGCCCATTCATCTGAGCTGCATCAAGAGGAATGTGCTGATACCGTATTGCACGCTCTCAGTTGTTTACGGACGCACAGGCTTATGGACCGCAAACTGTTCCAGTGAACCTGCAATACTACCACAGGGTCTGAAACTTGCCGCCTACCATGAAGATCAAGTGCAGTCACTAGCCATTCTTACAGAAGCCCCTGATTCTTCTGATGAACGCCACTTCGTTAATGCATGCCCTCTAGCGGACTCCTCCACTCTAACTATGGTGAACAAGTCACTCAGCACTAACCAGCGTCAGGAAGTGGCGAATATTCTGGTAAAACATGCCGGACTGTTTGACTTTTCACAGCAACAGGGGCCACCATCATTTCCCCTTTCTCAAATACACCATCGCATAGATACTGGATCTGCCCAACCATTGCGACAGAAGCCGTACAGAGTCTCACCATCGGAACGCAAGGTGATCAACGATCAAGTCCGCGAAATGCTAAATAAGAATGTTATCCAAGAATCATGTAGCCCGTGGGCAGCGCCAGTGATCCTGGTTAAAAAGAAAGATGGTACATGGCGATTTTGTGTTGACTACCGTCGCCTAAACACCATCACCAAAAAGGACGTGTATCCACTTCCACGCATCAATGATGACATCTACTGCCTTTCATCAGCATCTTACTTTTCGTCTGTCGACTTGAGGTCGGGGCACTGGCAGATTCCTATGCACGAGGCAGACAAGGAGAAAACGGCATTTGTAACACCGGACGGACTTTTTGAATTTAATGTGATGCCGTTCGGGCTGTGTAATGCGCCTGCGACTTTCGAGCGCTTCATGCACAACATCCTGCGTGCTCTGAAGTGGGAAGTGTGCATGTGCTATCGACGATGTAGTGATTTTCGGGCGCACGTTCAGTCAGCACAACGCACGTCTCGACCTTGTGTTAGACTGCTTGGAAAAAGCAGGCTTGGTGCTCAACTCGAAGAAATGCCATTTTGGAGAGCGCTAAACGCTGGTTCTGGGCCATCTAGTGGACAAGGACGGCATACGACCCGATCCCGCGAAGACTGCTGCTGTCGAAGCCTTCAAACCACCTCGCTCTGTAAAAGAGCTACGCAGTTTCCCGGGCCTTTGCTCCTACTTCCGCCGGTTTATTCGAGGGTTTGCCAACATCGCGTATCCATTGACATGCCTCCTCCAGAAGGGCGGTCCCTTCGAATGGACCCCTGAATGTGAAGCCAGTTTTCGTGAGCTGAAGTTTCTTCTGACGTCCCATCCCATTCTCCGACACTTCGATCATGCGGCTCCCACGGAAGTTCATACGGACGCTAGCGGTATTGGCATCGGCGCAGTCCTTGGTCAACGCGTCGACACCAAAGAACACGTCGTCGCCTATGCGAGTCGCTCCTTAAGCAAGTCTGAGCGCAACTACACAGTCACAGAGCAAGAATGTCTTGCAGTGATTTTCGCGGTACAACGCTTCCGGTCTTACCTGTACGGGCGCCCCTTCACTGTGGTGACAGACCATCATTCTCTATGCTGGCTAGTTAACCTCCGTGATCCATCAGGCCGGCTTGCGCGTTGGACAATTCGCTTACAGGAGTATGATTTTACCGTTTCTTATAAAAGCGGCCGACGGCACGCCGGCGCTGACTGCCTCTCGCGTCTGCCGCTTCCGACAACGGACTGCGACGAGGACAACTTCGATCGCTATATCGCATCGTTGGAGCCAGGATTTCCTGATATTAACACCTTCAAGATCGAGCAGCGAAAGGACAGAACTTTAGAGCCACTGCTCATTACCGCAAGGAAGTCAGCACCATACTCTCGTTTCTGTGTTTGTGATGGGGTTCTGTATAAAAAGAACTATTCTACTACAGGCCCACGATATCTCCTGGTGGTCCCGGAAAGCCTCCGTGTATCCATCTTTTGCGCTATGCATGACGACCCTACGTCTGGTCATTTGGGATCTGCGCGAATGCTCTACCGAGTCCAAGAAAGGTTCTACTGGCCTAAAATGCGTCAGACGACCGATCAGTACGCATCCAGCTGCAACGAGTGTCAACGTCACAAGCGTCCGACGAGCGCTCCTCCTGGCCGACTACATCCAGTGCCACCCCCAAGCACTCCATTCGAGCAAGTCGGCATCGACCTTCTCGGTCCTTTCCCGCGGTCATCTGATGGGAATCGCTGGATTGTCGTGTGTACCGATCACTTGACGCGATACTGTGAGACAGCTGCTATACCATCGGCTACTGCAACCGAAGTGTGCATTTTTCTGCTGCGTTTCGTCATTCTCCGACACGGACCTCCCAGAGTCATCATCAGCGATCGTGGACGGCAGTTCACTGCAGACGTGGTCGAAGAGATGCTTCGTCTATGTGCCTCAGATTTTCGACATCCCACACCGTATCATCCCCAAACAAATGGCCTGACGGAACGCACCAACAGAACGCTTACTAACATGCTGTCCATGTATATTGCGTCAGATCATAAGAACTGGGACAGCGTGCTCCCTTTCATTACTTACGCATTTAATACCTCACAGCATGAAACTACGGGCTACAGTCCCTTCTTTCTTCTATATGCTCGTCCGCCTCGTTACACGCTAGACACTATCTTTCCGTTTTCAAGTCACGATAATCTTTGTATATCCGAGACTGTCTCTCTTGCTGAAGAGGCCCGACGACTTGCTTCTTTACGCACTCTTGTTTCCAAGAACGCTCGAAGGAACGCTACGACCGCCGACGCCGACACGTGATATATGACCCCGGTGACTTAGTGTGGCTGTGGAAACCAACAAGAAAACGTGGTTTATGTGAAAAACTGCTGGCCCAATATGTTGGACCCTATGTTATTACTGATCGTATCAGTGAATTGACCTACCGCATAGCACGCCTCACATCAAATGGCCGTCGGTCAGCTAAGACTGAACTTTCGCATGTCGCCCGTTTAAAGCCCTTTATCTATAGACAACCTGTTTGATTTGCCCGGCGGGCTTCGTCTGCGCGGAGGGCAATGTGACACTCTTACGTGCGTTCTGGGTTTACACCTAAAAAGGATTTTGGGCATCCAACAGTGGTGAACAAAGAAGACGACGTGCGCTAGCTAGCGGAATCTCAATCGGCACTCAGCCGATCCAGGCCGTCGCGACTCACTCTACTTGGCTTATTAATAAACGCCTTTTGTTGGCGTAACAATATAATCAATGGAACACTACTTTTTATCATGCAGACAATATTAACACCAGAGAAGGTTATTAGTGGAAGCTCCACTCTACAAAATTGGATTAGGTTTAAACATACCAGTATTGTTATCATTTGGGGCCTCAGCACTAGGCTACAGTCACAGAGACGTGTATTGCTCAGTATTTCCTTTTTTACCTGAAACAAAACGATTACCCTGATAATTATTGTATTTGTATTCTACACATCAGATGCATTCATATCACCTAAATTGGTTTCTCCAAATTGTTTTGTTAATATTACCTCCTCTTGGTTGTAACAGCTTTTAACTTTCACCTTTTCAGTTGGTCTGAGTGCTCGCTCGCATGGTAATCTAGTTATTGCAACATCTGCTTTTTGTCTTTTACCTTGCGTTTCTTGTTTTGAAATATGAATTTTCTTTAGCATGCCCACTGCCGCCCGACTGCTGATCCCCATTAGTGGGTATGAGCCATGACAGAGGTTCATCATCATCATCTTCTCTTCTCCCGCCGTCATCCTGTCCTTGTTCTTTCGCTCGCCGACTCACGCATTGTTATAGTGGAGCTAACCTCGGTCCCTATAAAGGGTATTCTCTGTGACCAAATTTTGTTTTCTCGTTCAATTGCTCCTTATCACTTATAAAGCTAATGATCATGCAGGCGCGTCTTGCGCTGAGCGACAAGTTTTTCGTGGGTTAAATACAGTCCCCCAGAAAACGATAAATAAGTACACGTCTCAATAGAATCGGTAAATATGTCCACGAGTTTTTTCTTAAGCCATTCGCTATGTGTTGCAGGGAATGTGCGCTTTCGTGGCCACTCTTACAGAATGGGCACGCGACACAGGAGTGACCTGATAACAAAATAGGAGTGACCTGATAACAAAATAGCACGCATCGACGTTAGTTTTAAAACATTTATTTCACCACTTTACTAAAGCTTTGCTTCACACATATTCCAACCGGTACTTTCGATCTGCATAATTATTTTATTTGCACATACCGCAGGACCTCTTCCTGCCCAAGCAAGAACTATATGATTGAAGCATATTGTAACAGTGTGCCGGTGCACGTAAACGATCTATTGAAAATCAGCGCAACAATCATTAATTCAGTCAGCCAGTTATTTATCAAAGAATAATAATTTTTAATGTGTTGTGGAGTTTATTATGAGCAACACGGTAAAAAGCATTTCACATCCTCCTAAGATCCGTTGTACAGTACATTGCACATTGCCTTCAACACTTTTTCGAATTCACTCGGAAGTGATTATGGGATATATTCATTCTGGGTAAGAAGTACGGTGCATGTGTAACTGCAAAAAAAGTGGTTTACTCATATTCTTCTCATCCGCCTTGGAGAAATTTGACACTAAATTGATCTACACCTCTGTGTCGTCCCAGACGGCCGAAAGGAACGTTAAGGTGCGTCTTGAAATCATTGAGATTGCGTGAAAATAACGGACGCGGCACCAACATGGCAATGTACTACGCGTATAGTTCCATCTTCATCTCTGTATTTAAGCAATGAACTGCAGTTTTTACCATAGCAAACTTGAGATAGTTATTTCCTTCACCTACGTGCAGACGCAACTTTTGCCATCTAACCGTGGTATCTATCACCACCCTTGACAAGCATCGCCTTCTCTCTTGGCTGCTGATACACTGAATTGGAGTTTCCGTGATTCGGCATATCTTGGAAACGACGCAGTCGTAAACGTAAATATTTTATGACAATAAAGTGGTGCAGTGGATAAACAATAACATTCAATACTCATCGTAAAGGATAAAAGTAAACAAAATAACACGCATCGACGTTAGTTTTAAAACATTTATTTCACACTTTACTAAAGCTTTGCTCACACATATTCCAACCGGTACTTTCGATCTGCATAATTTATTTTATTTGCACATAGCGCAGGACCTCTTCCTGCCCAAGCAAGAACTTATATGATTGAAGCATATTGTAACAGTGTGCCGGTGCACGTAAACGATCTATTGAAAATCAGCGCAACAATCATTAATTCAGTCAGCCAGTTATTTATCAAAGAATAATAATTTTTAATGTGTTGTGGAGTTTATTATGAGCAACACGGTAAAAAGCATTTCACATCCTCCTAAGATCCGTTGTACAGTACATTGCACATTGCCTTCAACACTTTTTCGAATTCACTCGGAAGTGATTATGGGATATATTCATTCTGGGTAAGAAGTACGGTGCATGTGTAACTGCAAAAAAGTGGTTTACTCATATTCTTCTCATCCGCCTTGGAGAAATTTGACACTAAATTGATCTACACCTCTGTGTCGTCCCAGACGGCCGAAAGGAACGTTAAGGTGCGTCTTGAAATCATTGAGATTGCGTGAAAATAACGGACGCGGCACCAACATGGCAATGTACTACGCGTATAGTTCCATCTTCATCTCTGTATTTAAGCAATGAACTGCAGTTTTTACCATAGCAAACTTGAGATAGTTATTTCCTTCACCTACGTGCAGACGCAACTTTTGCCATCTAACCGTGGTATTTAAATTTGAAAAAATTTGTTTTACGTTCGTAACATAACAGCAGACAATAAAAAACACCTTGACGAGCGATTATGTCCCATAGCTGTATTCGGGTCTCGGGAGGATATATTGACGAAGATCATGTCAATCTGTTGATCGCCTATTGCCAGCGCAACAGAGTATCGTCTCCAATAGTTGAGGAACAGTGGGTAGGCCATTTCAAAATCCGTATTGTTTTTGTTGCAGGTGTCGTGGACAGTGTGCTTCGCGTCCGCAGAACGAGAAGAAGAAGAAGAAGCTCGACATCATGGCCGAAACATCAGCTTAGTTGCCCCGACGAATAAATGGTTACTTGTTCCGAGTCTTGTGTTCCCACAAGTTGGTGACCTCGGACGTGATCCCGCATCGCAACTATTCGTCCGCCGCTTCTCTTCGACGCCATGGAATCGAACTACCAAGACAATGCCACACCTTCCATCGCTGCAATCAAGCTTCCCGAGTTCTGGCCCGCAGATAGTGAGCGCTGGTTTCTCCATATCGAAGCGCAGTTCCGCCGTCACCGCATCGCATCGCAGACGGCCAAGTACGACTATGTCGTGAGTGCGCTCAGCCCGACCACCACAGCTTTGATCCGCGACGCTTTGCTCACTCCCCCACCCGACAGCCCCAAGCAAACACGCCTCTACTATGGACGAGTGCTGCCGAAAGTGCTTTTGCCACCGCCAAAAATGCTCTCGCTTCCGCCACTCTTCTAGCACACCCGAAGCCAGATGCGCCAATTTCAGTTATGGTGGACGCCTCCGACATAGCTGTTGGCGCTGTTCTTCAACAGCTGGTTGACAATGCTTGGCAACCCATACATTTCTTCTCGAGGAAGCTAACAGTGCAAGAAACTCGCTACAGCACTTTCGGCCGCGAACTCCTGGCAATCTACCTCTCAGTCCGCCACTTCCGTCATAACCTCGAAGGTCGCCGGTTCTTTATTCTCACCGACCACAAGCCACTGATTTATGCTATTACTTCCAACAGTTCCTCACACACGCCACGTGAAATTCGCCAGCTTGCCTATATTGCGGAGTTCACTACCGACATTCGACATATCAGTGGTACGAACAATCCCGTTGCTGACGCCCTGTCACGGATTCACATCAACGCAACTCAAGTCGCTCGTTCCGGCATCGACTTCATGCGCCTAGCTACTTCTCAGCGCACCGACCACGAACTTCCGACACTCCAAACTGCGAACAACTCCCTGCGCTTCGAAGAGGTCTTGCTACCTGGCTGCGACTATACCGTCATTTGCGACGTGTCTACAAGTAGGCCACGACCGTATGTCCCACAAGAATTCCGACGACAGGTCTTCGACGCTCTACACTCCTTATCGCACCCAGGAGTGCGAGCTACGCAACGTCTTGTCACCTCCCGCTAGGTTTGGCCCCGTATGAATGCTGATGTCCGTTGCTGGGCGCGGTCGTGTATCCAATGCCAGCGTGCCAAGGTAAACAGACACACCATAAGCGCGCCGGGTCATTTTCCACCACCAGACGTTCGTTTTGGCCATGTTCACGTCGACATTGTGGGTCCGCTACCACCGTCCGCGAACCAACGTTACATACTCACTTGTATCGACAGATTTACCCGCTGGCCGGAAGCAACGCCGCTAAGCAACATCGCTGCAGAATCTGTTGCACAGGCTCTTGTGCACACCTGGATTGCTCGTAATGGCGTCCCACACACCATAACGACAGACCGAGGGAGACAATTCGAATCGTCCCTCTTTCGGACTCTCTCCCGCCTTCTAGGCGTAACACACATACGAACTACGGCTTACCACCCCAGTTCAAACGGCATGGTGGAACGCTTCCACCGTCAACTGAAGGCATCACTGCGTGCGCAGGACTCAACAATTCCATGGACAGAGCGCCTGCCTCTGGTTCTACTAGGTCTTCGCACCGCGGTGAAAGAAGACACACAGTGTTCATCCGCAGAGCTGGTTTTCGGCACGACACTTCGCGTACCCGGCGAGTTCTTTGCCTCGGAACCGATATCAGCTGAGCTACACTCTTACGCCGACCGCCTGCGAACTACTATGGCTACTGTCGTACCACCACCGCTTCGTCAGGATCGAAAGACCGTGTATATAAGCCCTGCATTACTTCACACTAGCCATGTCTTCATCCGCCACGATGCCACTCGCACTCCACTACAAGCACCTTACGACGGTCCTTTTAAAGTCCTGAAGCGCGATCCTAAGTACTTCACTCTCCTTGTTAACGGACGCGAAGAGACGATATCTGTAGACCGTTTGAAGCCAGCTCACATAGACGCTGGCAACACCATCTGAAGCAGATAAACCGCTCGACGGCAATGCCTTCATCGCTAGGGGGGGAGCCATGTAGTGGACAGTGTGCTTCGCGTCCGCAGAACGAGAAGAAGAAGAAGCTCGACATCATGGCCGAAACATCAGCTTAGTTGCCCCGACGAATAAATGGTTACTTGTTCCGAGTCTTGTGTTCTCACACAGGTTTTTTCTACTAATCATGCTAAATTGCAGTGCGTACAAAGGTCGACGGACACAGGTAGGTTACAAGCAACCACCAACCAGCAACTAAGTTAATTTCTGGCAACTATATTGGAAGGTCACGGGCAAGTTGCGCCAGTTGATGAGTGACGCTTCTGCGCGCGTCCGTGACAAGTCGTGTTTTGTTTGACAGTAGTGCTTTTCTTTCGAGGCACGATTGGTAAGTTGCATTCATTATTATTCATATCTCTAAGGATACTTTGGAACAACTTTGAGCATTAGGAACTTTCTGTTCGGCAGAGGGCAGTGTTGGCCTCTTCTGATCGTGGTAGAGGCAGATAAATTTTCGAGTTAATTTGATGTTTGCTTTCAGGAAAACGTGATAGTTGAACGCTCGAGAAAGGATAGCGTCAGCGGTTTTTTTTTTTCCGCAGAGATATGTAGATAGTTCGCGTGAGTTTCCGTTAAACTAAGACATTATTTTCGGATTTCGCGAGTTCTGAAAATAACGCTGTATCAATTTAGATAGTGGTTATTCTGCAGTATACTTCAGCTGATTTTAGAAATCGCCGGATGGCTGTTCCCGCACGCACGTAGAGAGTACCGCGCCTTAGAAACGGGCTGCGCGGGTGGCTTTTAATAATGGCATACTCTACAGATTTCTTTTTTCTTCGACTTATTATGTAAGGGTATGTCTAAGGCTGTGCGTGTCTCGCACGTGTATTTAAAAGACAGCAGCATTTCAGTTTCAATTAGTGGGTGGAAGTACTTATAAATAAGCGCGAATCTTGTCGTAGTCTTGAACGCGTAATTTGGGCAAGTTTTTTGTTTTTGTTTGTTTAATGCGTGAGGCGCACGCAAGAGTTGTGACCGCAAAGTGCCAGCGAGCCTGATAGTACATCCGTGAAGTCAATGACGCACGGCACTATTACGTGCGTTAATAACGGATGCAGAGTACGAATATATGACATTTTCATTATCAAATATTTAGGGTCAATCTGCAGTTAAGGTGGAGGATTTTGGTGTGGTATGCATAGACGTGTAGCGTTCTGTTCGATTATTTTTTTTTTGGGGGGTGAGTCACACGCAACAGTTTTGACCGCAAAGTGAGAGCGAGTCTGATAGTACATCCGTGAAGTCAACGATGCTCTCAGTGACCGTGACTATTACGTGCGTTAATAACGGATGTAGAGTACTGTAAAGTAATAATTACGAAGGACGTTCGTCACACTTGTTTGCCGTGTCCCGCGATGAGGAAAAAGGACGCAGGAAAAGGAGTGGGACTCGTGATGCAAACGCAAACCACACATAACAAAAGCCAAATTACGCCCGGACAGAACGTTACGCACATGCCACACTTAATATGCTAAAAGGAATTAGGTTGCTGAGTTCGAGAAACAGAGTTCAAAACATGTAGCAGCTCACCGTACGTGGACAGGAGACGACAGGTTGGCGGAGTAAGGGGCGATGGCGTGACGTCGTCGGACACGCCTCGATGTTAGACGGTGAGGTGAGAGTGCTCTTGACAAATCGGGAACGACCGCTCAGCAGTCAGCCTGCATCCGAGCCGCAGTGCACGTTGCAGGAATGGTCAGCCTGCCCAGCGGACAACTTGGGCGCGAGCCGCAGTGCTCGGCGCATATGCGGGCCTTTAGCCAGTCATCAACGGTGCTCCGCCGAACGGCCGACCAAGGAGACGCCTTGCCGGCGATCCGCAGTGCTCGCGGTAAGTGGTATCACAGCAGGCCACGCCACGCTACGAGCTCCATTACTCGTTTTGGCGAACGCCTTGGCCAAGGGCAACGGTCGGGCGGCAGCTCCATGGACTTCCGCGTTCCTTGGAGCCTTGATTGTCGGCGTTCGACACGTCGGCCTGCTCTCTTCCGTCTCCCGCTGACTAGGCGCGTCTCTCACCACGAAGCATTTTGCCACGTGCTCGCCATACGTGGCCCAGTCGTGGCACGACGCATCTTCAGAATACCACAGGGCCATCCCTGATTTGGCGAGAATCACTCACATGCGTAGTCCACTCGCGAAAGAGCGCGTGCACACTTCCTCGTCGGCGTCGTTTTCTTTCATTCATCACAAGTACGAACCGGCAGTTCATGGCGTATGTGCCGCATATGATATTTCAATAACCATTTATTTATCGTCATCCTGCAGTTAAATTGGAGGATAATGGTGTTGTATACCTAGACGTGTAATGTTCTGTTCGTTTTTTTTTTTTTTGTATAGTGAGCTGGAGGTCGTAAGTCCGAATCCTCCTCCAATCCACTACATTTTCAGGCATGCAGTGTCGCCTCACACCAGCAAAAAGATCGCCGAGAGCTAGCGGGGCTATACTAGTCCAGGTGCAACCAAATTGGGAAGGCCCACTAAGCTTCAACAAGGTCACTCCCTCACCAGAAGAGGAATCGGCCTCCCTGGTGCAGTATTCGGCCGCTACCTCCCAAATGATTTCTACAATTTACCCATGGCCCTCAGTCCCCAGCGGCCGCGGAGCACCTGAACAAGGCGGCGGTCAGACCTGCTACGCGGCAGAGGGTGCTAAGAATCTCTGGGTCCGGAGAGGCCGCCAATGGAAACTGAACCTGGCAACGTTCAACACGCGCACCCTATCGAGTGAGGATAGCTTGGCAGGGCTATTTGAAGAATTCTCAGGTATTTCCTGGGATATTATTGGCCTTAGTGAGGTGAGAAGAACTGGTGAGGCTTGTACAGTGCTGACTAACGGCCACGTCCTCTGCTACAGAGGTCTCCCAGATAGGAGAGAATTCGGAGTAGGACTTCTATTCCATAAGGACATAGCGGGAAACATTGATGAATTCTACAGCTATAATGAGAGGGTAGCAGTCGAGGACGGCAGAAAGTCAGGTGGGATGATGAGGTTAGGAAATTCGCAGGCGCAAGTTGGAATACGCTAGCGCAAGACAGGGGTAATTGGAGATCGCAGGGAGAGGCCTTCGTCCTGCAGTGGACATAAATATAGGCTGATGATGATGATGATGACTGCAGGTTGTTCAATCAAGCCTACGCCCCAACCTCCAGTCACGATGATGAAGAAATGGAATAGTTTTATGAAGATGTTGAATTAGCAATGAGAAAGGTGCAAATTCAGTATACTGTAGTCATGGGCGACTTCAGTGCAAAAGTGGGGGAAAAGCAGGCTGGCGAGCAAGCAATTGGCAACTACGGCATTGATTCTAGGAACACTAGATGAGAGATGTTGGTAGAATTCGCGGAAAGAAATAGGCTCCGAATAATGAATACCTTCTTCAGGAAGCGCAGTAACAGGAAGTGGACCTAGAAAAAGCCTTAATGGAGAGACAATGAATGAAATAGATTTCATACTCTCTGCCATTCCCAACATAGTGCAGGATGTAGAAGTGTTAGGTAGGATAAAGTGCAGTGACCATAGGTTACTGAAGTCTAGGATTTCTCTCAATTTAAAGAGAGAAAGAATAGAATTAGTCCAAAAGAAACAGGCCAACCTAGAAGCAGTAAGGGTAAAAGCAGACCAATTCAATTCAGGCTGGTGCTCGCAAATATGCAGCTTTAGAAAAGGAAGATGAAGACAACAAAGAGGTAATGAATGAAACTGTAACAAGGCAGATCTCAGAAGCAGCAATTGAAGTGGGAGGTAAGGCACCAAGGCAACCAGTAGATAAGCTCTCCCAAGTAACAAAGGACCTAATAAAGAAGCGGCAAAACATGAAAGCGTCAAGCTCGAGAGATCAGATGGAATTCGATGAAATGTCGAAACTGATCAACAAGAAGAAAGTAAGGGGTATCCGAAATTATAACCTGGCAAAAGATTTAGGAAGCGGTAAAATATGGACGCAGCATGAAATCAGTGAGAAGAAAACTTGGCATAGGACAAGGCAAAATGTATACGCTGAAAGATAAGCAGGCTAATATCATCAGCAATTTCGATGTCATAGCAAAAGTAAAAGCAGCGGAAGAATTCTATACTGATCTGTACAGTTACCAGAGCAGCCAAGCTACTTTCATTCGACGTAGTGATGAACAGGATACAGAGGCTCCTTCTATAACTAGCGATGAAGTTAGAAGGGTGTTGAAGACCATGACCAGAGGAAAAGCTGCCGGAGAAGATGCAATAACAGTTGATTAAATCAAAGATGGAGGAGATATCATGCTTGAAAAGCTTGCGGCTCTTTATACGCAATGCCTCACGACCTTCAAGTGCACCTGAAAGCTGGAAGAGCGCCAACATTATACTGATCCATAAGAAGGAGACGTTAAAAATTGAAGAATTATAGACCCATTAGCTTGCTCTCAGTATTGTATAAAATATTCACCATGGTAATTTCAAGTAGAATCAGGGCAACACTTGGCTTCAGCCAACAAGAGAACTGGCTGGCTTCAGGAAGGGATATTCTACGATGGATCATATCCATGTAATCAACCTGGTAATAAAGAAATCTGCGGAGTACAATCAACCTCTCTCTATTGCTTTCATAGATTACAAAGAAAGCATTTGATTCAGTAGAGATACCAGCAGTCATAGAGGCATTACGTAACCAAGGAGTACAGGGTGCATACGTGAATATTGTCGCGATTCAACGCGAACAAGAGACAACAACGGCGGAGCAAGACGGCAGCGGAACAGCCTGTTCAAGAAGACCACCAGAACACAGACGTCTTCTTCGTCTTCAAGTTCCCCTTGTCCCACTACACGGAGTACGTTAAAGCACATATCGTCATCGTAGTCTAAATTTCTACATAGAGCACGCGTCATTTGCTCTCCTCGAAAAGAGCATCGCCCCGATGCTAAACAATAAGTTCGCTTGGTGAAAACTAAAGTCCCTCGTACAGTCACTCACTGACGTAGGGCTTCATGCGCACTACGTGCACACGTTCAGAACGGTGTTGGCGGCGCCTTGTGCAGTAAGGGCTATCTGGAACGACCTCGTATGTGACGTCACTTAACCGACGGAGCACTTTATAGGGTCCGAAATATCGCCTCAGCAGCTTCTCGGATAGTCCCCGTTTTCGTATAGGCGTCCAGACCCATACTCTGTCACCGGTGTCGTACGTTACAGGCCTATGAAGGGCATTATAGCGACCTGCATCGTATTCTTGCTGCAGGTGTATTCGCACGCGTGCGAGCTGCCTGGCTTCTTCTGCACGTTGCGTAAACGCGTCGGCATCCATGTCAATGTCCTCAGGTTCGTGTGGTAGCATGGCGTCGAGCATCGTCCTTACTTCGCGTCCGTGGACAAGGCTGAATGGAGTCATCCGTGTAGTTTCTTGTTTAGCCGTGTCATAAGGAAACGTGATATAAGGCAGAATCTCGTCCCAATCTTTGTGCTCTATATTCACGTACATGGAAAGCATGTCTTCGAGTGTTTTGTTCAGGCGCTCTGTTAGTCCGTTTGTTTGTGGATGGTAGGCTGTTGTCTTTCGATGAGTTGTGCCACTGAGCATCAGGACGTGATCTAAAAGCGCGGCTGTGAATGCGGTGCCTCGGTCTGTTATGACGATGGTTGGTGCGCCATGTCTCAGCCCAACATTCTCTATGAAAGATCGGGCCACCTCTGCTGCTGTACCTCTCTGGATAGCTTTTGTTTCGGCGTAGCGAGTAAGATAGTCAGTTGCTACAATAACCCAGCGGTTACCAGTAGTAGAGGTAGGAAGTGGACCCAAGAGGTCCATTCCGATCTGGTCAAATGGCGTTTGAGGTACTTGGACGGGTTGTAGCAAACCGGCTGGTTTCGTTGGAGGTGACTTGCGCCACTGACAGTCTAAGCAGGTCCGAACGTGATGTTTCATGGCAACGGGCAGTCCTGGCCGATAATATCTTGTCGCACTCTGTTCAGTGTTCGCGTGTATCCTAGATGCCCAGAAGTGACCTCGTTGTGGCATGCTTCCAGTACTTCCCTACGAAGAGCAGTAGGAACGACGAGCAATAGCTTGATCCGCTCGATGAGAAGTTCCTTTTGTATAGAACTTTGTTCCTTAAACAAAACGATGGTAATCCCCTTGCGAAAGCTTTTGGTGCTGTCTGAGTTCGTCCGTCCAAGAAATTAATCAGACCAAGCAACTCAGGGTCGTCACGTTGTTGTTGTGCAATGGTAGACGTGTCGAGAAGGCCGAGGAATGCTGTTTCCTCTTCATCAGTCGAAGGAGCTGTTTCTATGGGGGACCGAGACAGGCAGTCAGCGTCGGTATGCCGTTTCCCCGACTTGTGCAGGACCGTCATATCAAACTCTTGCAGTCTCAGGCTCCAACGTGCTAATCGCCCGGAAGGATCTTTCAGATTTGTGAGCCAGCAGAGTGAATGATGGTCGCTGATAACTTTGAAGTGGCGACCATAGAAAATAAGGGCGAAATTTTGTAACTGCCCATACCACGGCGAGGCATTCTTTCTCGGTTGTAGAGTAATTTTCTTCTGCGCGTGAGAGCGTTCTGCTTGCATAGGCGATCACTCTTTCTGTGTCCTCCTGGCACTGCACAAGAACAGCTCCGAGACCAACATTGCTGGCATCAGTGTGAAGCATTGTCGGAGCTGTCTCGTCAAAGTGGGCCAGCACAGGGGGCGTTTGTAAAACGGTTCCGCAAATCGTTAAATGCAACTTGCTGTTCGTCGCCCCATACAAACGCAACGTCATCTCTCGTGAGGCGAGTTAACGGCGACGCAATGCGAGCAAGTTTGCAATAAACCGCCGATAATAGGCGCAGAGGCCCAGAAGCGTCTGACAGCCTTTTTTTATCAGAAAGAACAGGAAACTGTGCGACAGCGGCAATTTTTTAGGATCCGGGCGGACTCCCGCGTGACTGACGACATGGCCAAGAAACTCTAGCTCCGCAAAGCAAAAGTGGCAATTTCTCCAGCTTTAGGGTGAGGCCGGCGGACCGTATAGACTGCAGAACCGCTTCAAGCCAGTTCAAGGGTGCTCTTCAACGTTGCGGAAAACACTATGACGTCGTCGAGATAGACTAAGCAGGTTTTCCACTTCATCCCCGAAAGCACGGTATCCATAAGCCGTTGAAAAGTAGCAGGTGCAGAGCACAAGCCGAAAGGCAAGACCTTAAATTTCTATAGTCCATCTGGCGTGACAAAAGCGGTTTTCTCGCGGTCTCCTCGGGTCTACTTCAATTTGCCAATACCCGCTCTTTAAGTCCATGGAAGAGAAATAACGAGCGTTTCGAAGCCTATCAAGTGAATCGTCTATGCGGGGAAGCGGATACACGTTTTTTTTTGTAACCTGGTTTAGCTTTCGATAATCCACACAAAAACGCAGGCTGCCGTCCTTCTTCTGACCAAAACTACAGGCGATGCCCAGGGGCTCTTGGAAGGCTGAATCACATCGTCTTCAATCATTTGGTTGACCTGCTGTTGTATCGCTTCACGTTCTTTTGTGGCCACACGATAAGGGTTTTGGTGAATCAGTCTCACTTCGTCCTCCGTGATTATGCGGTGCTTGGTTAGGTGCGTCCGACCGACTCTTGACGTCGACGCAAAGCAGTCGTGGAACTCGGCCAGTAGCGCAAGAAGTCGTTCTCGCTCGTGCTGCGGTAAAGTAGAGTTTACGTCAAGCACAGGTGCTGGGTCTTGCGCATGCGGTTCTTCTAGTACTGAAAATCACCCACGAACATCAGCGATATTGTCGAAGTAAGCCACAGCCGTGCCCTTTGGTAGGTGCCGTCGCTCGGTGCTAAAATTTGTTAACAACAGGTTCGTGCGCCATCTGTGATATTTACGATGCCTCGTGCAACGGAGATACCGTGAGTAAATAACATGGGGGTTACTTGGTCTGCAACTCCTTCACAATCAAATGGTACGTCACATGCCACCGAAACAAGGATACATGACCTAGGTGGGACGACCACGTCGTTTTCGGTTAGACGAAAGGAGTTGCGTTGCGGCGTTAAGCAGGGAAATAAATCAGGGCTCTTGTGAAACGTAACCAAGCGATCCGGGATGTTGATTATGGCGCCGTATTCCCGTAAAAAATCCATGCCTATGATTAAATCTTTACAGCGAGTTGGAAGAACGACGAAAGTTGCCACGAAGGAAGAACCTCCTATGGTGATTCTCGCCGTACAGCTTCCAGCAGGCGTGAGCAGTTGGCCACCCGCAGTCCTTATGTGGGTCCCATCCAGGGCGTTTTACTTTCTTAAGGTGAACAGCTAGGCCTTCACTCATTATCGAATAATCGGCACCAGTGTCGCCTAGCGCTCGCACTTGCTGTCCGTCAACGGAAACAATAAGATCTGCGCTCACAATTTCGTCGGTATCAGAGTGTGTCGGTTTCACGGCGTCTGCGGCGGGATTATTGGGGGTTTTTCATCGTCTTGTTGCCGGCCCGCAACCTTACCCCCAGAGGTCGCCGCCGTTAGTTTCCCCGGCGTGGGCTGGGCGACCTCCTTCCCCGGAGGTCAGCAAAGGCACGTCCATTCAGTGAAGATGAATGAGCAGGGGACGGAGAGCGTGACCGTCGGCCAAAATCGGTCTGGTGAGGCGGAGAGTCATCGTTCAGAGTGCGCGCCACCGGAGGACCTTGAAAAGCAGCGTCGTCGCGGCGTGGCATGTAGTCGTCACTGGTGCGTCGACCGTCAGACCAGGACTGCAGAGGTCGAAAGGAGGCGTCGCGGTACAGCAATGGCGGGAAATATGGCCGATGCCTCCGCAGTGATAACAGAGGGGGCGCCTATCAACCGTGCGCCATGCGTCCGTTTTTCGAATTTGCGGGCGCCTCGAAGCCTCGTCTTGTGGCGGTGACCAAAATGCAGCGGATGACGGCTGGCGGTAGGACGGGATCGGCACAACAGGTGGGTGTCTGAGAGGTTCCTCTGGTGGTGATGACCAAGGTGTGGTTCTCGGCGGCTGATGTTGCGACCGCATGGGCATAACAGCTGGTTGACGTCGGACAGCGTCGGCATAACTTAGAGGACGCTGCTCGTAACCAGGATTGCCTGCGGAGAACGCTTGCCTAATTTCCTTGCGTACGACTTCAGCGACTGACGCCATGGGTGTGCCCATTGCCGTATCCCGAGCTTCTGAAGTTCTTCGCGAAGAATCTCCCTAAGTAATCACGAAGGGAGTTCTGATTGCTAACGGTCATTGCGGTGGCGTTGATGAGGAGTGCTGGTGGGCAGCGATCGTACTGCCTGCACCTTAGATGTAGTGCGTCGTTCAATACCAGTGGCTTCCTTTATAAATCCGCCACGGTTACTCGGTGGGATTGCGCCAGTCCGGCGAAAACAGTTCTTCTTTTATGCCACGCAGAAGGTAGCGTAATTTCTTTTCCTCAGGCATGTGAGGGTCAGCTCTACGACACAGGCGGGCCATGTCCTCGGCAAACATCGCTACAGGTTTCGTTACCTTTCTGAAAGCGCAGCTCAATTAGTTGCTGGCACGGTCCCGTCGATCGACACTCGCAAATGTTTTCAATCAGCTGGTGTTGGAAATCATTCCATGTAGCGAAACTGGCTTCGCGGTTTTCAAACCACGTGCGAAGCACTACCGTCAAGGGCGAAATACGCGTGGGAGAGCTTTTGTTGAGCAGTCCACCCATGACCTTGGCAACACGTTCGTACTGGTCAAGCCATCTTCACATCTTCATAGTGCGCCACCATGAAAGCGATCGGGAATCTGTGGTTGCAGAAGGGTTTACCTGGGACGGGACTGTGAGTAGAGCTGTCTTGTGGAACTCGTGGAACCTGTGGCAAGGCTGGCGGTTTGCATTGGCAGAGGTAGACAGGGCTCGGACGAGCGTTCTTGTAGGGGTTGAGCTCGGGGGAAAGGCCTAGCCACCGCCGACTGAAGCAATGCACAGGAGTTGTAATTGCAGATGGGCTGGATGAACGGCTCCAGGAGGAGTCCGGAGCATCAGGCAGGTTGTGTACCCAGCACTTCCACCAGTGTCGCGATTCAACGCGAACAAGAGACAACAACGGCGGAGCAAGACGGCAGCGGAACAGCCTTGCTTGCTTGCTTGATCCTCATCCGTGGCGCTTACCCACTACGGGGGATTGGCCAAGAAGCCGGCGGTTAAAGGTTAACGGAAGGGGGATGGAGAAAAAAAGAAAAAAAAGAAAAACTAGACGGAAAACTAAATCAGGGTGAAGTATAGTGTTTATGATAATCTGGAAAGAGATTTACAGGGCAGAGACAGAATTAAAATCATTGTAATTGTATAAAAACAGCACAAAAATTTTGGTAGTTTAGAATATTTCGAAACACCAATTAGCGATTTAATGAGTTATCCAATTATTTATTTCGAGAATTACTGGATAGTCTTTTTGTGCCACAGATATAGTCACAGAGGGCCACGTTCAAGAAGACCACCAGAACAACAGACGTCTTCTTCGTCTTCAAGTTCCCCCTGTCCCACTACACGGAGTACGTTAAAGCACATATCTTCATCGTAGTCTAAATTTCTACATAGAGCACGCGTCAATATTGGCAATATCTACAAGGACTGCACAGCAACCTTGGTATTCCACAAGAAAAGTAGAAAGTCACCTATCAAAAAAGGGGTCAGGCAAGGCGACACAATCTCTCCAATGCTATTCACCGCATGCTTAGAAGTATTCAAGCTCTTAGTTTGGCAAGGCTTAGGAGTGAGAATCAACGCGAATATCTTTGCACCCTTTGGTTTGCAGATGACATTGTCCTATTCAGCAACAATGGGACGAATTACAGCAAATGATTGAGGACCTTAACCGACAAAGTGTTAGAGTGGGGTGAAGATTCATATGCAGAAGACAACGATAATGTTCAATAGCCTGGCAAGGGAACAAGAATTCAGGATCGCCAGTCAGCCTCTAGAGTCTGTAAAGGAGTACGTTTATATAGGTCAATTACTCACAGGGGACCCTGCTCACGAGGAAGAAATTTATAGAAGAATAAAATTGGGCCGGAGTGCATACGGCAGGCATTACCAAATCCTGACTGGGAGATTACCACTGTCGTTGAAAAGAAAAGTGTGCAATCATTGCATTCTACCGGTGCTAACATATGGGGCAGAAACTTGGAGGTTAACAAAGAAGCTCGAGAGCAAGTTAAGGAACACACAAGGAGCCATGGAACGAAAAATGTTAGGCCTAACGTTAAGAGACAGGAAGAGAGCGGTGTGGATCAGAGAAGAAACGGGGATAGCCAATATTCTAGTTGACATTAGCGGAAAAAGTGGAGCTGGGCAGGCCATATGTAATGCCTAGGATGGATAATCGGTGGACCATTTGAGTTACAGAATGGATACCAAGAGAAGGGAAGCGCAGTCGAGGATGGCAGAAAACTAGGTGGAGTGTGGAAGTTAGGAAATTCGGAGGCGTACTTTGGAATCAACTAGCACAATTGGAGATTGCAGGGAGAGCCTTCGTCCTGCAGTGGACATAAATAGGCTGCTGCTGCTGATGATGATGATATATGCTCCGGCTAATGATATACGCTCCGGCCATATATGCCCGGGCTAACTGCAATGATCTTGGTCAGAAATCTTCAAAGCAACTGGCATCCAATAAAATCAGGCAAGTTTGCACTCGGTCGCGCAAAGCTTAGGCACAGCGAAGCTTACTGGCTGCTACTGCTAGGTATGAACTTGGTTGCTGCTAGGTCTTAACTTGGTTTAACTTAACTACGCATGTAGGAAGGTATTCTCGAGCGATCATTTTCGGAGGCACCTTCCCTTTCGCGACATTTCGCGTGACTAGCGCTGGACGCGTGGGTGCCTACGAGCGACAGCGCTCCTGGCATGCCACAAACGCAGGCAGGCTAACCTAGTTTGGTACAGTGACAAGAACGCTGTTGCTTGCCGACGCCGAACGCGCTGGAGGCTAGCCGCTCGATATCAATCGGCCAGCTTCACTGTGTCTTGAGCTTTGAGCGGCCTAGTGCAAGCTTTCGCCTTTTTTTTTCTCCTGACTCAGCGCGCCGCGCAGAAAAGAGCGGAAGGGTTGGCAAGGCAGGGAGCTGGCGAGGAGGAGACGCACGCGGTCTCCTCCTCCTCTTTCGGGTTTCCACGACTACCACGGCTACGCGCCACAAATTACGGCTGGCTTAGACAGCTTCGCTGTTAAAAAGCGAATTATATGTCACTGACTACAAACGATGCATATGGCCAATATTTTCGTGAAATAAACCGAGTCGCAAGTCAGCGCTTGCTTGTAAACTACCTGTGTTCGTCGCCCTTGGCGCGTGTGGTTGTTTTACATACATAGTTAGCAATGCGTGCAGCTTTCAGTTCTTCAGCTTCATCAGTCATCCTAATTTTCTCTTTATATCGCACGAACTGCAGCATATAATGATGTAGATTTTTGCATGCTAAATAGCGATGCTGTTTAGACTAACATTCCGCACTTTTTTAAACTGCAGCTTTAACACTTTCTGTATATATCTATACAATGTCGTACACACATGCAGACTTGATGTCACTTCTCGCAGGAACAAGAAACTTTTATATTGGCACTTGAATTATGCATATTATTGCCTTCAGACAGAACATTACCCTTAAAGATAGGAATAAGGCTTCGTTTATTTCTGTGACAGGCGTCTTTCATTCCAGTCCGCTAGTACATCCCACGAATTTGCCACGTTGAACAGCCACGTGCAAAATATAATCAGTGCACAAAAATGGCGGTTTTGGCGTTGCTATTCCATGAGGTTTTGTTGAATTGCCACAGCTCATAAACACATAAAAACACATAAGAAACAGGAGAACTTTGTCATGCGACTGAACTCACCAGCGGCGTAGGTTCGGTGAGGGTGAAATTTCGCTGAAAAAGATATTGCCACATAATTAATTTTGTTTGCAATTTCAACGAGAAAGACTTCTGAATGTAACTATTTATGCTTTCGGTGAAATGGCGATGGACATACACGCCTCTACATTTCCATTTCTTACTTTTCCGTAGCTTCCATTTCTTGCAACCGTAGCTTTTTTTTCCGTTACTAATAAACTAACTGAAATTATGGAGGGCCAGTGCTCTGACGAAGTACACGAGTGACACACAGCGCTCGCTAGCAACCCATGAGTTTATTGCTGCGTGTTTTGAACTTTATGCACTCGCAAAACAGAAGAAAAAAGGACTTTGACAATCTACTGGAGATCTATCACGATAAATGCAATATCTCATTTCTTATTTATTAAACGTCTTTCTCTCGCTCTCCTTTTCCCGTAGAATCAGTGACGACGTGCTGACGCACAAGTCTCCTTTTTGCGCGTCACAAAGGCCTCAACCCGGGCACTCTCTTCGCAGTGGTTGGTCACAATGTTGCGCCTGTCGAAATCTGGATGACACCTGCACTTTGCACATACCTGACCGCTGCATATCGAGATTGGCGTGCTTCAAAGAATTTGCGTGATCCCTCAGATGGTCTTTTACACAAACCCTCTTACGCTCACGTAACACGGGCCGCAGGACAGCATACCGTCACTGCTTCTGCACAACAACGAGATATTGTATCTATCGAGCTAGGTCTGCTGCATGCTCCCATCCCCCCTTGTTTAACAAGCAAGTGTTTTACGCATACGTGCATTAAGCAAGCGTCGCACGATTTTCGAGTTTATCTGAAGGCCTTCCGATGGCAAAAACGACGTTTCAGACGCAGGCTGTAGGAGATGACATTGTTCTCTTTGCACCATCATTGATTGAATACAGCAATTGCTTCGAAGACCCTAATTTCGCCGTATAGAATCAAAATACATTCGGCAGAAATCTGCCTGGTTCGGGACAACTAAATTAAAGATAAATGAAAAACTCCAACCACACTTTAATTCAAAAGCGTGACGTTTCGGAGCCCGCCCACTCCTTCTTCAAGGTTGACATGGCGTCAGCCGTAGCAGTGCTTATATGCGTTTTTCAGCGCTTTGACAGGCATGTAGGCACTGCCGAAGGTGCACAGGGCATTGTGTAAAATAAAACTTGTTGGGCGAGTTGGTTCATACTTCCAGGAAACTGCGCAAGACTCAAGCAAGGACAAAGTGAGGGACAAGCGCTGACTTATCAACTCTTAGTTAGCGCTTGTCCCTCCTGTTGTGTCTTGCACAGCATATTTGTTTTCCTCGAAACATTGCGTACAAGTTTAACTCACTTAACTGCCCCGACTCATACGTCTCATATTGGCGAGAATAAAAAATCCCGCAAAGAATTACACAAGAAGCTCCTTCCACACCTAAACGGAGAACGCGGTGCTGTCTCAGAACACTGGGAGCTGTTTGATTACCAGACTAACCCCGATAGCGCTGTCATCTTGAAGAGAGAAAACAACCACCGGTCGCGGCACCTTTTAAAATCCTGCCACATCCAAATTAAGCTCCCATGGCACTTCCCTATTCCATGATCTTATTCACATTGGAGCTGGCGAAACTCCCGATTGGGTGCGTGGTCATTTCAGCAGCAGAAGCGAGACGTATAGCTTTATCACGCCATATACCCGAGCTTAATTTTACGCAGCCCTACTACCTCAAAAGGTGGGCTACACCGCGAGCCCAGCTTCGCAGTGCTGCGTGCGTAATCAGGTAGATTCAACAAATAATTTGAGGCCAATCATTTTGGCTTACATGGTCGTTTGTAAGTGTTAAAACAAGGAACTAGACTTTTACGATGATTTCCTTCAACTTCACAACATGACATATGCCGTAAAGCTTGCAACTAAGTTATTTGTTGTCATTACTTTATGTAGAAAATTGATTGCTTTGACATTTATTGGAAATTACGTCCGCCTCAGCATAATTATTTTGTAGTGACGTCATCGTAGCACCTTTTGTGGGCTTTTTATTTAATGCTTTCCAAGTAAAAAAATTGCGGCACAAACCATCCCACGAAGACTGCCGACGTTGATGCGTTAGCAATGCATCAATATTGACACGTGTGCTTGTTATCCTTTTTCCGGGAGTGCATTTCACCTGCTAAGAACTTAGTGCTATCGCTCAGCGCAAGACGCGCCGGCATTATTTGGAACTTACTGGATTGTTATCGCTGATTCCATCCGTTGTGCATGTTCCCCCCAACTCTGTTTAATCAAGTTGTATGCGCGCCACGTGTCGTGTATACTTTTGGATAGCACACGGGCATCACGGGCGATAAGGCTGGAACCTTTGAAGAGTCCTGTATAAGAGTCAACGTGCTTGCTCCGCCGATCAGATTTTCGACGATCGCCGACATTGCTTGCCGGTTTCGTTGTGCTTGAGTGCTACTTGTTTTGCTGGGCAGAAGTTCGCCCATTGAATAGTTTAATTTGTAAATCGCAGTTCTGACACTGCGTCGTTCTTCACCGTCACGACCACGAGGTCGAACCGTCGCCAAGTTAGTGGGGTCGACGGCGCACATTGTAATGTACCCGTCAGCGAACCGCTGTGAACAATGTGGCCTGCTTTTCTCGTAATGAAAAACGCTGATTGCAGCTATATTGCCCTTAAATGCCACATTTTCGCACAAAATGCACACAACGTTTTCATTTATTGGAAATAAGCGCAAACTGTCGTTAAATGGAGGACTGGCACTCACTCACAGTCTGTTTCGGCACTTTCTTGTGCCTTTTTGTATGTTCTCTTGCGTTCCACCTCACTGTTAATATTGTTGGGTCAGTTATTAATACCGTATTCTCTGCAAATCTTCCCTGGTTTCTTTATTCGCTGTGAAATGCAAAAAAGGTAATGAGTTCAATTAGGTAGCTATACTCGCGAACAACTTTCTGTGGCAATGAAGGGATAGCTGCGGAGGAAAAGCGAGCACAAGTGAGAGTGCTTCTAGATGGAATCCCGCGTTTAAATCCACGTTATTTTAGGCTGTGGAAGAGAACACGTAAACACCTATTAGCAACAATTAAATAGGACAGAACAGACAGAAGAAGAAGCTTGCTTAATTTGCGGCTTTCCCTTCCGCGTCTGAACAAACGCGAACCGTAGCACACACGTGGAAGCTGCGTCGATTCAGCGTCTGTTCCGAGCAACCAACGCCGCCCGAGTGAGTGAGTGACAACTTTATTATTCGAAGGGGTGGGGTAAGGGAGGCTAAGCTACGTAGGCGGCCAGGCTGTGCTTCACGATCACGTCTTTAGCTCGTGGTGGTGGTGGTAAAATTTTATTTCCCAAGGAAGGGGTCCTGAAGGAAACTCAGCTAGGCGCCAGCTGCAGAGGGCACCTCCCACGTCGGCACAGAGAGCCCGAAGCTCTCCGCCACCTCGCGGGCCTTCTGGACAACCCGAAGTTGGTCGTGTAGTGAAGCACCCTTTAGTACTTTGTCCAATGTCCCTTGTTCTTCGCGTAAGCGTCACTCGATGCACAACCACACAGCATATGGTTCAAGTCAACACGTTCACTGCAATGTTCACACACATGTTGTTCGTCGCAGTCTGAGTCGAGTGCTTCATGCGCCACGGGTTGGGGTATGAGTTCGTTTGGAGCAAGCGTAGCGCGACAGACTGGCTGCGCGTTAATTTCTTATCCGGGAGGGGGAACTCTCGTCTGCTTAGATAAAAGTGCTTAGTGAGCTCGTTGTAAGTAAATAATTGATCGCTGTACTAGATTGGGGGTAGCGGGGGAAACCGGAGGGCGTGGTCGATGAGTCCTCGCGCCACCCGTGTGCCATCTCGTTGAGGTTCCGCAGGCCGCCCCCTAAGCTGCCCATGTGTGCCGGGAAACATACAAGGGAGTGATCGGTGATGTTACTTCCGCCTAAGACTCGTAGTGCCGTCTTGTCTATCCCGCTCTTGGCGAAGCTCGAGTGGCTGCTCTAGAGTCGCTGTATACAGTTGTGAAGCTCGAGTCTTTGAGAGCTAGTGCTATCGCTGCTTTTCACCTACCTGGCTTCTTAGCTTAAGCGTGAGTGAGTTTGCGCATTCGCCCGTGTCCGTCGATTAAGGCTACCGAGTAGGCGTGCTCTCCCGGTATGTACGCAGCATCCACGAAAGCTGTCTGGTCGGGAAACCTTGCCGCGTCTGCCGCGAGGGCTCTGGCGCGGGCGCGTCTTCTTCCTTGATTGTGGATCGGGTGTACGTTTCTTGGGAAGGGGAGCACTTTAATTGCTTCTCGCATGACTTCAGGTAACTGCAAGACGTTGTCCCTTTCCGCTATGGTGTTCAGGCTGAGCTTGACGAGAATCTTCTGCCCGCTTTGGTGCTTGATAGGCGTGCGTCTGTGCCGTGTGCTGAGCCTCGATGTTTCAGCAAGGGTATTGTGCACTCCTAGCTGTAAGATTAGATCAGTGGAGGCATTATCGGGGAGCCCCAATGCTGTGTTGAAAGCTCGTCGTATGGTACTTCGAGCCTTTTCCGGTGTTGTTTTTTCCAGTTGATCATCGCAGCTGCGTATGTGATGTGACAGAGTACAAAAGCGTGGACCATTCTAATGGCGTTGTCCCCGCTCAGTCCCCTGTGCCTATTCATGATGCGCCGAAACATTCGGATCGCGTTCGCAATCTTGATCTTGATGGTGTCCAGCATCACCCAGTTGGAGCCGCTACTTTGGATGATTAGTCCTAGGATTCGTATTTTGTCAACCGTATGTATGCGATTTCCATCCCTGTCGTGCAACTCTATGCATGCAGTGTGGTGTCTGCGCCAATCGTTGGACGGGCGACCTGATCTTGGGGGATGGTAGATGAGCAGCTCGGATTTTCGGGAAGAGCAGCGAAGTCCCATTGGGGTGAGATGGGCTTCAGTAACCGAGATGGCTTCTTGCATGCGAGATTCTAATTCCGCATCGGTGCCACCAGTGCTCCAGATGCTGACATCGTCTGCGTATAGGGTGTTCTCCACATCGGCAATTTCACCCAGTGCGCGAGAGAGCTATGTCATCGCCAAGTTAAATAACAATGGCGAAAGGAGCGAGCCTTGCGGTGTTACCTTATCGCCCAGTTCAAATATCTCCGAGACATGCTTGCCTATACGGAGAGTGGCCGTTCGATCCTCCAGAAACGCCCCATATCCCTGACCTCTTGCTTGGGCAAGCTAATGGAACACGTCGTGTTCTGCCGTCTACAAAACTACACGGAAGAGCACAACCTACTTCCCCCCACTATACTAGGCTTGCGAGCTCACCTACCCACCCAGAATGTCCTCATCCAAATGTACCATGATCTCCTAAGACCAGAGAGTGGTACAAGCACCAAAGCCTTACTCGGCCTAGACCTTCACAAAGCATTTGATAACGTGAAGCACACTGCCATAGTAAACAGCTTGGCCGAGTTGCAACCGGGAGAGCGCACGTACAATTACATATGTGCTGTTCTATCAAACCGTACGGTAGAACTCTCGGTGGGTAATCTACTCTCCAAACCAATCAATCTCGGAGATCGCGGCACACCTCAAGGAGCTGTTCTATCACCTTTCCTATTTAAATCTCGCAATGAAGTCGCTACCATCCAAACTCGACACGATACCCGGCCTGCGACACACTCTCTACGCCGACGACATTACGCTCTGGACGACCACAGGATCCGACGGACAAGTCGAAGAGACCATGCAAAAGGCAGCCGACACGGTCGTCAAGCATGTGACTGACGCGGGTTTGAGTGCTCGCAGAGCAAATCGGGGATACTAATACTGCGACCCCCTGACCGGCGCAGAATAAAACCCACTACCGAACATTAACGTGTACGTCAACAACACTGCAATACCTCACGTGGATCATATGAGGGTCCTGGGCCTTTTTGTACAAAAGAACCACCACAAAAACATCACCATTGATCGCCTCACCATAGCGTGAATCAGACGGTCTATTTAATCACCCGAGTGAGGGCACGCAAGCAAGGTATGAAGGAGAAGGCGCTACTCCAAATCATCCACTCCTTTGTCATCTCAAGGTCACCTACGCCTTTCCCTACCTACAACTACTCCAAACTGAAAGAGCAAAACTAGACTGCCTCATTCGCAAAGTGTACAAATCAGCGCTGGGGCTCATCCGTACCACCCCTACCGAGCACCTCCTAAGTCTCGGCTTACACAATACCGTAGAAGAGCTTCTAGAAGCCCACCGCATGGCGCACATTCACCGACTGCAGGGAAGCAAGACAGGCCGTTGGATGCTACACCGCATCGGGCACAAAGTACCTCCAACGCACAACGATCCTGCCACCATTCCCCCCAACATCAGAAAGGGTTCATCATCAAGCCACTGCCAAAAAACATGCTGGCAGGTCATCACGAACTGCAGACGGAAAGCAAGAGCTCAAGCCCTGCACAAAACCCACGGGTCCAACTCCGAAGCAGCATACGTCGACGCTGCTCAATATTCCTTACCGCAAACACGTACGCAATCAGCGTAATTAGCCTACCCAATATCATCAACAACAACGAAAAACGAATTTACGCCCCGAGCAACACCAACAAGAACGGCCTGTTCTGTCCGTGCCCTCAACTCGGCGGAGGCAGAAGAGGCGGCCATTGCCCTCGCTGCAGCAGCCGGATTTACAACTATAATCAGCGACTCAAAGACCGCCATATCCAACTTTGCACGTGGAATCGTGGCCCCAGCCACGCTACGAATACTGCATCCCCTACTCTCCCCTAAACACCAAGATAGTGAAGAAGAACCCACCCCAATTGAATTGATTTGGGTCCCGGCTCACGCAGGGAACCGGGGAACGAGGCGGCCCACCAGTGTGCTCAAGGATTCGTCAGCCGAGCGGTGGGTCCCATCTCTGACCCAGGGAACCTGGTCAGCGAGCACTGACCACATACCACGATATTGCCCAATACTACAGCCTCACAAGACGGACAATCCCAAGCTACCAAAGGACAAGAGTCACCTGGCACCGACTCCAAACGCACTCCTTTCCCAGCCCACAAATATACGCACACATTTACCCTGACTTGACAGACCCAACTGCTTATTATGTGGTTCCATAGCCTCCCTAATCATATTCTCTGGGGCTGCAGAGAAGATACCCTCCCACAGATCTCCTGGCCGCTCCCTCGCCTGAAGCGTGGGAAGTGATACTTATGAACCCGAACCTGGAGGTTCAACTTCAGGCCATCAAAGAGCCAAGGAGGTGGCTGTGATGCACCACCTAGTAGCCACCTCACTAAGCCAAATTAGCAAAATAAAGTTGTTTCTTCCTCCTCCAGAAACGCCTTGACGTAGCGGTAGAAGCGTGTTCCGAGATTGTGTTCAGATATGGCTTTGAGAATGACTTGATGTTGGATGTTGTCAAAAGCTTGCTCCACGTCAAGTCCTAGTAGCGCCTTGGTGTCTCGTGTGGGGCGATCCAGCAGACTTTCTTGATTCTTAGCATAGCGTCTTGCGTTGAGAGACCCGGCCTATAGCCGATCATATTGTAGGGGAAGTACTCCTTTTCCTCTACGTGTTCCGATAGTCAGTTCAGGATGACGTGTTCGGCTAGTTTTCCAAGGCAGGACGTTAGTGAGATCGGCCTCAGGTTTGTAGCCCAGCGGCTTGCCCGCTTTTGGGATGAGGACCACCCGCCGTGGTTACTCAGTGGCTATGGTGTTGGGCTGCTGAGCACGAGGTCGCGGGATTGAATCCCGGCCACGGCGGCCGCATTCGATGGGGGCGAAATGCGAAAACACCCGTGTACTTAGATTTAGGTGCATGTTAAAGCACCCAGGTGGTCCAAATTTCCGGAGTCCCCCACTACGGCGTGCCTCATAATCAGAACTGGTTTTGGCACGTAAAACCCCATAATTTGTTTAATTTGGGATGGACCGTGTTGGCATACTTCCACTCTGCAGGTAGATGGCCGGTTTTCCAGGCTTGGTTGATTTGTTGCGTTAAGAACGTGACCGAAGTGTCGTCTAAATTTCGGTGGGCCCGATTTGTGATACCATCGGGGCCTGCTGTAGAGTTACTGTTGAGGTTGTGAATTGCGAAGCGTACTTCGCTTTCTATGAAGTCCGCATCTAGCTCCGGGGTTGGGACATCGTCGTAGTTCTTCCTTTGTAAGCTACGAGATTGCCCCGATTTAAGCGGTAAGTACCGTTTGACAAGGTCTTCTTTAAGTGCTTCGGCAGTACCGCTTTGCTTCGCGTGGTGCTTAGGCTGATCCGTTGCTTAGTTTTGGAGTTTGTTCCGTTTTCGTCAAGGAGGGTTTTATCAGCCTCCACCCACTCGCTCTGCGTATTTGCCCGTTGAGGGAGTTACAGACTTCGTCCCATTGTTGTCGGGAGAGAACCACGCAGTATTCTTCAATGGTCTTGTTGAGTTCGGCGAGTTTCCTTCGTAGTCTTCTGCTGAAACGTTACCCTTCCACCTGGCTAGTATGGATTGTTTGGCTTCGAGTAGATTCGCTAGCCGACTGTCCATCTCTCTACCTTAACGTCCGTCGTAATCTTCGTTCCGAGGCTACGATGTCTGCTTTGAGCTGTTCGGCCCAGCTCGTTATCGTGTGCGTCGTGTTTGCTCCTGTTGAGTTGGATGGCGTCCGTATTGCACGAAATTTGTGCCAATCGATTAGTTTGTACTTCCTTTGCTTCTTTCCCGGGAGCTCTGCATCAATTCGGAGAATATAGTGGTCATGCCAAGGTCTATGCCCGAGTACATTTCTCCTATGCCAGGCACATTTCTCTACGCCCCGGACGAAAGTGAGGTCCGGTGTGGTGTCTTGACATGTGGAAGTGTCACATCTAGTTCGGGTTTCCGGGTCTGTGATCAGCGTGAGGACGAGATCGGAGGTTGTCGTGTGAAGACGATCTCCCTTGCTAGAGGGATACGCGTAGACCCATGCCTGGTGTGGGGCGTTAAAATCCCCACCTACAATCAGCGGACTATCTTTGGCGATGTGCGCGATCTTGACCAGTATGCCTCTGAACGCTTGCCTCGTGTCCTTAGGGCTGCTGTACAGATTAGTGAAAAAATGCTTCGCTTGTTCCCTACGTGGTCGTTTGGTATGGTCTCGATCGTGAGGTGCTCTAGATAACAGGTTGTGTTGGGATTTCATGCCGAATGTACGGGATCTTCTTTCCAATCAGAATAGCGACGCCTATGCCTTGCTCGTTTCTGGGCTTCGGCCTCATATCCCGTAAGGGCCAGTTCAGTTATGAGTGTTTCTTGTAGCAAGATGACGTGTGGCTTCTCGGTTTCTGATTTGACCATCTGCAGGAGGACCGCCTTTCTTGAGGCAATTCCCCTGCAGTTCCATTGCCAGATGCGGAGATTCGTGTTTATTTGTAATTGCCATGTTGGCTGTTGTAGCCCCTTCACTTGCAGTGAAACCGTCATGTGGTGGCCCTTGCGCACCAACGTGTTGTGAACTCATCCTCTCCATGGACGGTACTACCGTTGTTTAGATACATTTCGATTTTCTGAACTCGCGTGCTAAATATGTCCATTTTCTCGTTCATTCGCTCTATGCTCTCGTGCATTAGCCTCATATTCTCGCTCATGGCATCCATGGCGTCCTTAACGTCTGATCGCACGGCCATTCGCGGTTGCGTTACAGCTCGCTTCTTAGGAGGAGGCATTGTTTGCGTTGTTTTCCGTGTCTCGCAATCTCAACTGGCTGGGGAGTTTCGATGTCGGTTGGGGCTTCGCGAGTGCGCGTTGGCCTACTGCTGTTCGCTTTACGCATTTCAGTTAATTCGAGTGTTAGCTTAGTATAAGCGGCTTTTAGCTCTCTTAGTTCCTGTTCTAACATAGCTATCCGCTCTTTATTTGGGTTGCGGGACTCATTTTCCTTTGGGGTGGTCGTCGTAGCGCCTTGACTTTGTCTGCCACGTGCCGTCGCCTCCGTTGTTCGTTCCACCGAAGCGCACCTGTGACCTTGAACGACTCCTGCTTGTCCTCGCAGGTGTGCGGCTCCTCTATCGAGAGCGTGAGCGGTTGCGTCCCGGCATCTTCAACGTAGATCGGCCACGTTCCGCGCGTTGCTTTTTCTTTGACTAGCTGTGCCTTCTCTTGTTGCTCCAGTCGCGCTCGTTGTCGTCAAGTATCGAATGAGATAGCGGTTCTTACACACCTTGTCCGCTGTCGCGTGCAAGCCCCGCACAGCTTGCATTTCGGATCGCACACATGGGATGAGGTGGGTTAGGAAGCCACAGCCCTGCATTCGGTGGAGCCCGGCTCGGGGCAAACGTCCGCACGTTGTCCGAGTTGCCGCATTACGTAGCATATTCCACTTGTTTGCGATATAAGGAGCAGGGTACCAGTGTTGGTCCATATCTTACGAAGTTTGGGAAGCGAAGTGCGTCAAACACAATGATCATGATCCTGAGTTCTTGATTTTCGCGCTAGTGCCAAGGGTTGCGGTCATTCACGATGTTTCTTTCAATCGTCCTGTGATTGTCGGCAGTGTCGCTGTATCTGATTACCGTCTTGCAGGTGTCGCTTGGGGCAGTTTCGTAAGCGCTGACTGCGTACTCTTTTCCGGCTATTCGGATAGCCCTTACGTCCGCATACTTGTCTGCATTTTCTCGAAAGGGCGTGCTCGCCACCATGATATTCTGCGTAATATTGGGACATATAATGTCCTCCATGGTCAGCTCTGGATTAAGTTCTACTGCTGCCATGAGGGCTTTACTCACTGACGTAGGTCCGATCTTTGGATATTCAAGCCGCCCTTTGGGCGAGCACTATATTGATGTTGTCTTGCGGTAGGGGTGGCATGCGTGAGGCTCTAATCACCCGGTTCATAATGTTAGGAGGCGTGCGAGAAGAGCTCACCTGCCGCCGCTTGTATGTTGTGCTTGCTGTTGCGCAGTGGTTTCGGCGCGTTCCTATTTTTACGTTTTCCGGCTGGTCACCACTTTCCAGCCCGTCTTGTCCTCTTGCCCATTAGTCATTGCTGAAGTAGTCTGTGTTGCTGGTAAATCTCCGCAGAGCTACCCCTTTCTTCGCTAGAAGTCGCCATTCTCTCCGTGTCGCGCCCGGCGCGAAGGGCAGGTGCCGTCTCGCCGAGGTCTCGCGTACCGACCGGCGCGCGGCGAGCGCGTCGGCTGAGCCAAGCGTCTGGTGTGCACGCGTAGGCTCAGTTCGGCAGCGGCCTGGACGCGGTAGAAAAGTTCTCGTAGATTCGTCACAAATGGTGCCCTACCTCCAATCGGGTATCCACGGTTTCCTTGTAACTTCACGAAACTCTTGGTGCAAGAACTTCGGCGAAATTGGATAGAAATCGCTGCGAAATCATGTGAAGATGACAGAGCCGATAGGAGCACGTCCACAGACCTCGGCGACCGCAGTGCCTCCCCTCTCGTGGCAGGACCCGTCTCTGGATGTCTCGGTCGGTGCTGGAAAGAAGGGCCTCCCATTGTTCCTCGATGGGGGGTGACAAGACGAGGTCGGCGGGCGGAGGATCCTCTGTGCAGCCCCAGAGGATGTGGTTCACCGAGGCAACATCACCGCACAAGCTGCAGCGTGGATCGACGAGATTAGGTGGATGTGCGAATACACCAGAGGACCCGGAAAGGTGCGGGTCTGGAGGACGCCAGGCGATCTCGGACCGCTTGGAAAGACGGCATGTGAGGTGGGTAGGCGTACCGTTCAAAGCGATAGTGCTGGGTAATGTCGTGGTAGGTGACCATGGTCTCCGGCACTGGGGCGTCCGACGCGGAGGGCCCACCGCTCGGTCGACGAATCCTCGAGCGTCTTGGTGAGCCGGCTCGTTGCCAGGGTGACCCGAATGGGCGGGGCCCAGACCAGTTCGATGCGACGTGGTTCGTCTTCCAGTAGGAGTGGGCGAAGGAGCCGTAGGATGGTAGGCGAAACGAGACGTCGGGCGAAATTGGAGATGGCGTGCTGGCAGTCGGAGAGTATGACGCTGGCGTCGGTTGTGGTGGCGGCTAAAGCGATGGCCGCCTCCTCTGCCTCGACGACGTAGGGCGTTCGAACGGTGGCGGCCGTGATTGTCGGCCCGAGGGCGCCGAGAGGGGAAGACGGAGACGACTGCGAAGGCCGTCCCCGGGCGAGGCGCATCGGTCGGCATCCACGTAGGCGACGGCCGTGTGGTCGGCGTACTTGGCGTGAAGCATGGCCGCACGGGCTTGGCGGCGGGCGTCGTGATGTCCCGCGAGCATATTCTTGGGTAGCGGCTTCATGGAGAAGGCCGCCCGAAGAGCTGCGGTAGTGAGACAAGGTCCGGCGGATGAGGAGAGTTGTCATGATCAATGGAAGAGAGAATGTAGCGACCGGTTGGCGAACGATATAGGCGTTGCACCTGACCGGTGCGGTGAGCTTCGATCAGTACGTGGAGCGTGTTGTGCACTCCCAGGCGGAGAAGACACGCCTGGACGCGTTGGGGGAAGGCCCAGGGCGGTCTTCTATGCCCGCCGGATGAGGCGTTAACCTTGTCGCGTTCCGTCTTCAGAAGGCGAGTGTAAGGAAGGCCATACGTGAGACGGGAAACGACGAAAGCGTCGATTAGGCGGAGGAGATCGTGTTCACGCATGCCCGTGCACTGCGCTCGGACACGAGCGAGCATGCGCGCGGTTTGCTGAACCGAAATCGAGAGCCGGTCGGTCGATGGTGTGACCGTTATGGCGGGTGACTGCAGTATCAGCCTGAGCACCCGGAGATGCGAGACGACGGGAACGGGAGTGGAATTGGCGTGAATCGTGATGGTGGGGTGAGGGGTCTTGTGGCGACACCGGTCGGAGGGCCGCATTTTGAGGAGGGCCGATTGGGCCGCCGAGAAAGTGAGACCGGCCGCGTGCACGTGACCCATGACGACGTCAGTTGCGCGTTGCAACATCTGCTCGGTGTGTCCGTCGGAACCAGTCGTAACCCAAAGAGTGATGTCGTCCGCGTACAGGGTTTGTTTGAGATCGGGGATACGGTCGAGCTTGTCCGAAAGTGAGCGAAGGGCGAGATTGAAAAGAAAAGGCCACAAGACGGCGCCCTGAGGGGTGCCACGAGATCTAAGCGCTTACTTGTGAGGCGAGAGATCTCCTGCTATGATTTCGGCCGTACGGGCGGTGAGGAAGGAGCGAATGTAGTCGCAGGTGCGAGGCGCCGGGGTTGATGGTTGCAAGTTCTGTAAGAATAGCCAAATGGCAGACGTGGTCGAACGCCTTGTGAAGGTCGAGGCTAAGGAGAGCCTTAGCCTTAGGTCATGGTTGAGTTGCAAGAGGACGTCTTGCGTGGAGAGCTGGGGGGAAAACCAATCATGGTGTGGGGAAGGCGGTGGTGAGCGTCCGCGTATGTTTGCAAGCGAGCTAGGACGACGTTTTCCATGAGCTTGCCGACGCACGAACTTAGGGAGATGTGCGGAGATTCTCGATTGTGAGTTTCTAGCCCGGCTTGGGGATGAAAGCCATGCGAGCGTGTTTCCACTACTGGGGGAGCTTGCCGCAGCGCCAGCACTGATTCAGGAACAAAGTGAGGGCAATGACCAAAGGGGCGTCAAGATTTCGGAGGAGTTTGCTGGGGATGCGATCTGGACCGGGGCCGGAGGTGGTGCGGAGCTTGTGCAGCGCCGCGTAGACTCCCACTTCCGTGATATCGGTGTCCAGTTCGGCGTTGGGGGCCCAGTAGGACGCGAGAGGAGGACAAGAGGTGCCGGGGGCGGCAGCTGGAGGTACTTGGGGGCCAGTGCTGCTATCAGCGATGGAGTGTCGCCGGGGTAGGCCCGTACAACGCGTTGTAATTGTTTCCTAGCGACTGACTTGGCTGAAGCAGAGTCTATGAGGTGGCGGAGTAGATGCCACGATTGCTTGCTGCCCAACTGACCGGAGAGCCTCGAGCAGAGCTGCTCCCACTGTTGGCAGGCGAGCAAGCTGGTGTGTTGCTAGATCTCGCGATCGAGGTATGCGATGCGGTGGCGCAGGCGACGGTTGTGACGTTGCTTATGCCAACGTTTACCGAGGCCCGTGCGAGCGGTCCACAGGTGGGCGAGACGGGAGCCAATTGCCGGATAGTCCTCTGTGGTGGGGATCGAGGCGGTGACCCCGTCGAGGTCCGTCAGTAGCTGGTCGGTCCACTTCGAAAGGGCCTCGATGTCGGGGACGGCAGATTGCAGTCGGCGTGCTCGGAACGCGTCCCAATTAGTATAGCGGGTCGTGTGCGGCGCGGCTTGCACGGGGAGGTGCGGGCTTGTATGGCGAGGACGTAGTGGTCGTTTCCCAGGGACTGATGCGTATTGGACCAGCGCGCGTCATGCACGTCACGGCAAAAGCTGAGGTCCGAAGTCGTGTCGTGGCACACGCTGTTGCCGATGCGCGTGGGCTGCGTGGGGTCGGTGAGCAGGGAGAGGTGAAGGTCGTGTGCGGCTGCCACAGCCTCGTGCCGGGACCATCAGCCTTGGGGTAACCTATGTCCGGATGCCTGCCGTTGAAGTCGCCGAGATCGAGGAGGGGGGACTTGGCTGCTCTTACGGCAGCGGCACGGAGCAGGGCAAGGACACACAAGTCTTTGGTGACGCAGGGGGGGGGTGTAAACATTGAAAATGAAGAGAGAAGGGTCTTCACGTCGTTGAGATAGGACCTTGAGAAAGACGTGGTGGACCGTAGAGAAGGGTAGATCGGCTCGGTTGACCGTGAGCATCCGCCGAGTGAGGACGGCCGTGACGGGATGGGGCAGAAGGCGATGAGCAACTTGGTCGTGGGCGCCGTAACCCGAGAGGGAAACGGTGGCGTGAGTCTCCTGTAGTACGATGACGTCTGGAGAGGCCGAGGGCCCCAGTTGTTCAAGGTGTAGGAGGTGGTTACGCTTGGACCACGCCGACTGGATGGGCTTAGAGGCGCGCTAGTGGCGAGGCTCGGAAAGTCAGTGGCTTACTTGAAGGGTGGAGGCGGCGGAGGACCGCGTGCCGCTTGCTTCGGGCGTTGAGGGCGTTGCACGTAGCGATGCTTACAGTTGGACCTATGCGTGAAGTGATTCCCGTTGCAGACGATGCAGCGGGGGATGTAAGTGGGGGGGCGAGCCCTCGGGCGGTGGGGGGTGAGTGTCGCCACAACGACGGCACCGGTCCTGCTCTGGTTTGGGGCACACGCCGGTCTGGTGTACCAGTCGAGCGGCAGTTGAAACAGGCCTTCACCTTGTTGTGGAAAGGAAGGAGGCGAAGGTGGACTCCATGGTGGAAGATCCACCGAGGTAGGTTGGGGTCCGTGAGGGTGACCAACATGTGGGGAGTCTTGCCCATACGGCGGCCACCCACAATAGAAAGTGCAGGATTGCTTGTCTGAAGATTGTCAAGGATGACTTCATCCGTTAAATCGTCGGAGGCGTGTTAGAGTATGCCCGTAGGACATCGTTCGGCGGTGGGGCGCAGAGGTGGACGGTGAAGGTGGTGCCGGACACCGTGAGGGAGGTGATGCGGAGGTAGGCTTTAGCGCGAACCGATTCCGCGACTCTGAGCATAAAGGTGTTGTTAACCGCGTGGACCCACACCGTGTGGCGAGATGCGGGCGGGAGGTCTTACAGGCTCGCTGCTTGCAGCAAGGCGGTGTATAAATGCCAAGGCTGGAGCTTGGTGAGGTCGACGGGGGTTTTGGGGCGGCCGACAACGTGAATCGTGTCGGCCGGTAGTCGAGGAGTGGAGCGTGGCGGCGAGGCTGACGAGGTGAAGCACTTGCCTGCGTCGATGGTGGCGGTGGCGGCGGCAAGGTGCAACGCTGCGCAGCGTTGCTCTTGGGTGCGAAGGCGTAGCGTCTGCCAGGAAGCGTCCGAAATTCTTCGAGGGTTACCTCCTGTCCTTGGACAGCGTTCTTAATGGCGGTGGGCAGCCAGGAGATGGGCGACAAGGTAGCGGCGGGCGACCGGGTGGTCGCCCCGTCGTCTGCGGGTTGGCGGGCAGCGGCTGCACTCGAGCTATAGCCGGACAGGCCTAGGTCGGCGCACGGCTTGATCAAGGACTTCCGAAAACTCTCCTGGGCCACACCGGGCAAGTATCGGGATAATATTGGTATCAAAATGATCCCGACGGCTTACTTCACCCTCGTAAAGAAACTATCTGGATAGGGCGAGAACAACTGGCACGAGGGCTGAAAATTGGCGGATCCGACGCGAGGTGCGACTGCTCACGACGGCGACGCCAGCGTCTCCGCTGCCGAACTACTTGGCACGGTAACACGTGTGCAGCCTCCACACACCCGTAGCGTTCCCTTCATTGCCACAGAAAGTTGTCTGCGAGTACACGCCACTGTGACAGTACGGTCATCAGGTTACTTCAGACGAGATTATATTTCGCCCTGCACGGTTACGCGCACGACAGCGATGCGACAAAGTTGTAACTATGTCAGGAGCTAGAATCATTCGGTAGTTTTATTTCAGTTATTAGTGGCCACTGTCTTGCATCAAACTAAGCATACCGCACAGAAGAACGAAAGGAAATTTTAATAGCCACCGTTCAACTCCGTGTTATGACGTCCTTCGTCTATAGAGACTGCCGTGTCACAGATTATCTTCGTATAATGCCACATTTCAGTTTTCCTTTTGCCGCAGCTAATCAGAGTAACAAAGCGCACGACTTACTTGTGAGGCAAAATTTATTCGCCGTAGTGACACCAGCACCACAAATTAAAAGAACATCCCTGGTCTCGTAACCACTAAGCGAGAGTCATGCGATTATCGCAATTATCATAATTGATTAATCTAAGTATAAAGAGTACACTTTATATTACAAACTAAATTATGATACATATCACGTCGTACGCATGACATGATATTTTCACGTAGTAGTGACGATGAAGCAAACAGTCGTAAAACTGTGAATGACGAAACTGATTCTTTATTTGGCGAACCTGTTGCCAAAAAGGCAAGTTAGACTCGAAGCACACGATAGCGGCGAATACAGTCGGCGATCGTCGAAAATCTGATCATCGGCAAAACGCGTCGGCTTTTATACTGAGTCATCGAAGTTCCAGATTAATACCTGGTGCCCGCGTGTCTTCCAGAAAGGTTCTAGACAATTCGCGCACTCATAAAAGCCATATTACATGAGCGTCGGTGCAAGAGACAAACGGATAGAAGCAACATAATGTTCGAGAAACATAACTGCGAGTCGGCCTAGTTGGAAAAGATTCATTTCTTAACTTTTGTGCGCAAACAAACAGGGACGAAGAAAAGAGAAACCACAAATTAGACACCAGCAACGCAGCCAACCTTGTCGCGATTTCTCTTTTATTTTCGAATGTGCAGTTAATAAACGTGAAGCTCTAGCATCTATTTTTGATTCGTATGCCGCGACGTGGCTGTATTGACGGAGACTTGGTTGACCGATAAATTATTAGCGATGAGCTGTTCCACTGTGACAAGAATTACGTTGTTCACCCTCGTGACCGCGACCTAAATCAGGTGGTGGTGTGTTAATTGTCGTCGCCGACAATATAGTGTCTTATAGGATTCCACTTTGTCGTCTTTATAATTGGTTTGGTTGTATTGTTATAAACCATCAAAACATATTGCTTTGTGCGTGTTATCGGTCGCCAAGTGCACCATCTACTTTTTGGGATGAACTGCATGACATTCTGAATTTTCTCGTCTCTGAATTTCCACAGTCACCGTTATTCCTTTTAGGCGATTTTAATTTCCCTAAAATAAGGTGGACTTCGCTATCGACCTTCGTTGTCGGTACATCCGCCAAAATTCAATCTTTCCTTAACTTGTGCTAAATTTTAATCTTACGCAACTTGTTTCTGGGCCTACTAGAGCGGGCACTACTTCATATAACACTCTAGACTTGATCCTTGTCACTGAACCAAACTTAATACATTCTTAACTTGTTTCCCCGGACTAAGCGATCACTGCTTTTTACATTTTTTTGTAACAGGCCCCGTTAGATGGAGAAAACAATGCAAAATTATCAGAGATTATGCGAGTGGTGATTACACTGCAATTAATAATGAGCTTGCCGTATTCATTGACGACTGTATACCAGAATATTTCAGCCGTACCGTAGAAGAAAATTGGAACTTGTTTAAAAACAAAGCCACGTCACTTGTCGCTAAATATGTGCCACTGCGCAGACTTTCCGGAAATAAACGCTCTCCTTGGTTTCGACGACATTAAAAAGACTGCCAAACAAGAAAAAACGTTTTCCGTCTTGCAAAACGCAGTCGAACATCTACTCGTTGGAATGATTATTCTAATGCGCTGCATGCTTATCGTACCGTGTTAAAAGGAGCGAAGGATGTTTTTAATACCCATCTTCCCTCACTTCTTTCTACAAATCCATCAAAATTTTGGAGTACTGTTCAAATAAAAAAGAAAAATAGCATATATCTTACAGATAGCGATGGTAACACCATGAGCAATGCAGAATGTTGCAATGTCCTAAATGATACTTCGCGAAATCATTTTCTGTTTGCTGTGTTGATACAGAGCCACACATGCGCAAAGAAGATTTGTTTCCCATGGATCCACTTGTCGATTTTGCGGGGATAGTGAAGTTTATTCAAGATTTAAAACTATCGTCTTCCTGTGGTGCCGACGAAATTAATTCGAAGTTTTTGAAGAATACTGCTGTCTACTCCTATATTTTTATGTACCTTTTCACCCAATCTATTGAGTGCTCAACTTTGCCTGCAGACTGGAAGGTGGGGAAGGTGGTCCCTCTGCTGAAATCAGGTAACCCGCATTCTCCTCTCAATTACAGACCCATTTCAGTTACCAGCATCCCTTGCAAAATCCTTGAACGCGTCATATTTTCCAATCTTGTCTCATTTCTGGAGTCCAACTCTTTCTTCACTTCATCTCAGCATGGGTTTCGCAAAAACTACTCTTGCGAAACGCAACTAATATCGTTTATGCACAACATTTCTTACTCTTTAGACAAAGGCCAGGTCATTGACTGTATCTTTCTAGATTTTGCGAAAGCGTTTAACAAGGTGTCTCATCGCTTATTGCTTCTTAAACTTAGTACTCTTAATATTGATCCTAATATTCTGAAATGGATAGAATGTTTTCTAAACAACCATACCCAATTTGTAACCACCAATGATTCTGCATCTCCGCACTGCGCCGTGAAGTCAGGTGTTCCTCAAGGCTCTGTCTTGGTACCATTACTATTCCTAATTTATATAAACGATTTACCTGCCGTAATTATTAGTTCTATTTAACTTTTGCGTTCTATATCCTGAAATAATCAGCATGATAACTTTATGCTTCAGTCAGATCTAGATAACATTTCAAGGTGGTGCTCACAATGGCTAATGTTCTTAAATCCGACTAAATGCAAAATTATGTCTGTCTCGCGTCGCTCAAACTCACCCACTCCTTTCTGCTATATTATCAATGAAGCCAACCTTGAGCACGTGACTTCCTCTAAATATCTTGGAATTCAGCTAAACAGTAACCTTTCGTGGCATGCGCACATTGAACACATCACTAACAATGCAAACCGATCTCTTGGCTACGTTCGCAGGAATTTTTCTAACGCCCCACCCCATTTGAAGTTACTGCTCTACCAAACACTAATTAGACCGAAGCTAGAGTATGCGTCATCTGTCTGGGACCCTGGTCAAAAAACATTAGCAGGCACCATTGAGTCAGTTCAGAACAGGTCAGCACGTTTCTATCAAACTATTCTCGCACAGCTAGCGTTTCTTTAATGAAGTCAAACCTTGGCCTTGTTAATTTGCAGCTTCGAAGAAAGATTTTCCGTCTCTGCCTTTTTCGAAAAATTCGTTATCAAGATACGACAATAATGGGAAGAGAAATGCGCGGAGATGGACAGTCAACTCACCACGCGTGGCACGTGGCAGATGCTGCGGTACCTGATAGATCCCGCCAACACCAAGACCACACACATGCAAGGCATAGACAAAATCATACACGCTTACGGGGGGAACGGAACAACAATTCTTAAGGGATGCGGAACGCCTTTACATATCTCAAACGCCACCGCTAATGCATCCGGACTACAATGGAGAAAGCAACGCCACCCTGGACGCGGAATTCTCCGTTGCCGAAATCCAGGCGGCCCTCGTCAGACTCAATACCAAGTCGGCCCCTGGCCCCGATCCAATAGGGCACTACGTAATCTCGATTACGGATCAATTGAGAAACTCACAAAATACCTTAACGAGTGTTGGGCACACGGCAAGCTACCACAGCAAGAAAGAAGCAAAGATCATACTGATACCAAAACCCGGCAAGAAATTACAGCTAGATAACCTGCGCCCCATCTCCCTCACGTCCTGCGTGGGCAAGTTGATGGAGCACGCGTTTCTCAATAGACTCACGGATTACCTCGAGCACAACGAATTATTTCCACAAACCATGATTGGGTTCAGAAGACATCTCTCCACGCAAGACGCCCTTCTGCAACTAAAACACCAACTCACAGACAGTCCGGGGCGCTCGACGAGAGCCATCCTCGTGCTGGACCTGAAGAAGGCCTTGGATTGCGTTCGCCACGATGCCATATTACGACAAATAGACAAGCTAAATCTCGGCAGAAAACCAGATGGGATGATGAAGTTAGGAAATTTGCAGGCGCAAGTTGGAATAGGCTAGCGCAACAGGGGTAATTGGAGATCGCAGGGAGAGGCCTTCGTCCTGCAGTGGACATAAATAGGCTGATGATGATGATGATGATGAAATCTCGGACTGCAAACGTACAACTACATTCGAGACTTCCTCACGGGAAGAACAGCTCGCATGCGAGTGGGACAACTCGACTCAGATCAAGTCAACATCGGGAGCTCGGGCATCCCGCAGGGCTCGGTCATCTCGCCGATGCTCTTCAACCTCATCCTGCTGGGGTTACCCGACCGATTGTTGCAAATCGAAGGACTGCATCACACGCTATACGCGGATGATATTACGATGTGGACGACAACGGGCAGCGACGGACCGATCGAGCAACGTTTACAGCAGGCCATCCAGTGCGTGGCAAACTACCTGGTGGGCACGGGACTCACCTGCTGAGCCGAAAAATCCGAACTGCTGCTATATAGACCGGTCAGAAAAGGGCGCCCACCTAAAGGCTACACCCCCCCCCCCCCGGAAAAGGAAGAGATCCAATTACCGGCATCAAACGGCCTACCCATCCCGATTGTAGACAAGATTCGGGTACTAGGAATGATGATTGAACGGGCGGAAATGGCGAAGCACTTCGCAAGATAACAGCAAAGGCCACCTGCACGATGCAGCTCATCCGACTCATCACCAGCAAACACGCGGGCATGCGCGAAGGCAACGTCATACGATTTATACAAGCCTTCGTTATTTCTCAAATAACGCATACGGCAGCGTTTCACAACTGGACGGTTGCAGAAGAAACAAGCTCAACGCCCTCATATGCAAGGCGCACAAATTTGCGTTGGGACTTGCGCCCGGAGTGAGCACCACCAAGCTCGTATAACTAGGCTTGCACAACGCTCGAGGAACTCGTGGAGGAGCAATAAGTATCCAACTCGAGCGCCTATCCAAGACCCGCTCGGGCAGGCACGTGCTCGAAAAGCTCGGCATTACATACCACACGCAGCACGGCATCAAAGTGGAAATTCCAAGAACCATACGCGAGCAACTATGCGTGCCCCCATTGCCTCGCAAGATGCACCCACAACACCACACGGGGAGACGTAAGGCCAGGGCACAACACATGAACCAAAGTTACTCGAACGACAAGGAGGCAGTCTTCACCGACGCAGCCCGTTATTGAGGCAGGAAGAGTTTCGTGGCGGCAGTTACTAGCTACCGAGGTAACCACCTCACGAGCGTCACCGTGAACACGACATATGCCGAAGCGGCAGAGGAAGCGGCCATAGCACTGGCCCTCACACAAACCAAGGCTACATACGTGATCTGCTATTCGCAAACGGCAATTCGCAATTTTTCAAATGGGCGCATATCGCAAGAGGCGTATCACATACTCAAGCGACATCCCATACACCAGGGAGAGGCCGACGTCGATAACCGAAGACACTTGCTATGGATCCCGGCACACACTGGACTGAGCACCCCCAACGAAGCGGCGCACCGCGTTGCTCGAGGCCTCACTCACCGAGCATCATCGAAGGAATAGCCCCCGCGGGGTACTGCAAACGTCTGGGCGTGGGGGGATCGTATGACCAGGTTCCACGACATCACGACACACTACCAGTTACAGAGACGCGTATACCCATTCCCTCACGCTAGGTTAGACAGGGCGCAAGCAGTACACTACAGGCAATTACAAACTGATTCTTACATAAACCCAATACTCATGCACGCCATGTATCCAGACATGTACACTACAAACAGATGCACATCCTGTGGCGAGGTTGCCACACTTAATCACATGTTATGGGAATGTCAGGACATAACAAACAATTCGGGCAGCGCCGACACCTCCGTCTCTTCCACGGCCAGCCTCCGTTCGCGTTGGACCTCCAGTTGGACCGCCAGCCTCCGTTCGCGTCAGAGGGTCCGGCAGCGGCATGGCGAACGGTTGCTGTAGTTACGTCTTTTTAGTCTTGCAGATTGCCGCTTTCTTGGATGGTTGCGACGTCGATGGAGATGTCGAACCAGTTTGGCACCTGCGCAGTTCATCATCTGATTTGATGGTGCTTCTTGCGTATTCAAGGACACGTGTGCTGCATCGATACACTATGAGTGCATGTCAGCAGTATTTCTCGGTCTTCCGTCCACGTCAAGGTGGCGCTTCCGCGCACTACGTGACTCTACTGGGACATCGACTGTACTGCCTAACTTCAAAAGTACCTGTGCGAGCGCTCTGCTCTTCAGTGCGTCCGGCAGCGGCATGGCGAACGGTTGCTGTAGTTACGTCTTTTTCGTCTTGCAGGTAGGCAATGTTTATGATTACAAATGCTACGGAAGTGATGATCCTTGTCTCCTATTGCTGCCGAACCCTGTACACTCGGCGACAAAATATTGCGGGGCACGCGAGCGCGTGGCGAAACGGTCCTCCTCGCCTACTGGCGCCGCACCCCTGGTGTCGAGACCGACGCTTTGCGCGCATGCGCGTCCTCCGTTATTGCAAGGTGCATGTTTTTGCGCTTCTTCCTTGCGCGCCGGCGATATCCGAGTGCAGCCGCGAGGGGCCCCTCTTGCGATTGGCGCTGTGGCAGCTTCGACGGGCAAAACTTCGTTGATATAACAGAAATAAAAAAAAGTTGCAGTGGCTTAGCTCGGCTATGCCAGGATATACGTAGCGTTAGCAAAGGTTCAGCTGATTATTCTTAGCTTTCCTGGTTGTCTAGATTGTCAAGGATTAGCTTGATTGTCATGCTTACTGCTGCTCCAATGACACACACGCGGTATACGTATTATGTGGCACATGTATTCATTCCTCCTACGCTCAACCGCTAATTGCCAGGCAACTACTTCGGGATCCGATGAGTCAAGCTTCTCCGTTATTCTGCGCTGTTGAGCAGCATTTGCGCTCTCCTTCTCCATGGCTATACCACACTGGCAAACGCCAGTCAGAAGCGCAGCGACTCCAGCGCAGTGTCAGATGGCGACTGCACAGCGAGCGCGCGCCGGCGCCAGTGCGTCTACCACGGCTACGACGTCACTCCTCTGGAATGCGCTGACTGGCGGCGGTGAGTCGCGCGCGGCGGCGGCGGAGTGCGCGAGAGGTGCCGGTTCCGGTGCGCAAGCCGTGTGACATCACTGATCCTTGCGCATGCGCAGCAGCTCTTGATGTGCCGCGCGAAACGGGCTTGACTAGGCCAGTGTAAAAAAAAAAAAGACGTTGCGTTCGCGACCGGCGATATGCATTCGCGCTCGTGACTCGACAAAAAGCGACCGGTGTGGCGCGCGCCAGCTCGCGCTTCATTTACTTTTGCCCGTCGAAGCCGCCACAGTGCCAATCGCAAGTGGGGCCCCTCGCGGCTGCACTCGGATATCGCCGGCGCACAAGGAAGAAGCGCAGAAACATGCACGCTTGCAGTAACGGGGGACGCGCATGCGCGCAAGCGTCGGTCTCGACACCAGGGGTGCGGCGCCAGTAGGCGAGGAGGACCGTTTCGCCACGCGCTCGCGTGCCCCGCAATATTTTGTCGCGAGTGTACGTTTTCTCTCCTTGCCGTTATGTGTGTTGCACTCCCTAAGAAAACTATTGTTTCTTTCGGGAGACATTGAGTTGAACCCCGGCCCTAATACTGAGGCAATGTTAACGGAATTGCTGGCGGGACAGGCTCGAATCGGTCAAGACATAGCTGCCCTAACGGCTAAGATATCCTCATTCGATGATCGTTTGGCCAAACTCGAGTCGCTTGCTTCCAGTAATAACGACGCTGTCCAGCGCCTGCAAGATCTCGAGCAGACCATAACCAGTCTAAAGAGCACAATACAAAAATTAGACATGAAGAATGACGACCTAGAAAACAGGTCACGAAGAAATAACTTGGTAATCCATGGCTTGCCCGAGGTGTCGCGAGAAACCCCGGAAAACCTTGTAGCCTCTATCACCGACCTTCTGTCAACCAAGCTCGGTGTTCAATGCGATGTTATAGAGCGCTGCCACAGACTCGGTTCTCGTAGGCAGGACAAAGGACGACCGGTGATAATAAGGCTACTCGATTACCGGACTAAAACTGAAATATTGAAAAACTCACGTAAACTCAAGAACATAATATATTATTAATGAGGATTTCTCGGCGCGTGTCCGCCAGCTGCGCAGAAACCTATGGCAGAACTCGTCTGATTTAAGAAAAGCGCAAAATCAGTTCAGCTGCGTTTCGATACCCTGATCATTGATAACGCTCGCTACAAGTGGGACGAAGTAAAACAGTGTATTCTCAAAGCACCAGCTTCTCGGCGCACTGACTGACTGCCTCCTGAAAAGCAGCTAACAGTCTTGAATGTAAATGCGCGAAGCCTGGTCAACAAGGGCGTCGATTTTAATTGTCTCGTTGAATCCCATAATCCGACTTTAATATGCGTTACGGAAACTTGGTTGCACGATGCGATAACGGACAGTGAATTTTCGCCCCAGGCTATGCTCTGCTAAGAAAGGACAGAGTCGGTAGCCGCGGGGGTGGCGTAGCGATTTTTATTAAGACAGGCATTGATTTCTTTCTACTGCCTGACGTTCCTGATACCGAGTCACTTTGGTGTAAGGTAAAGGTGGATCCCTGGTTGTTGCAATAGGTGCTATTTATCGTCCCCCTGATGCCCCTGGGGATATCTTTTGCCTTGTCAGAAACTATATTGCACAGCATAGACTACACAATGGGAAATTAGTAGTTACAGGCTACTTCAATCTCCCACATATCGACTGGCAATCGCTCAAGCCAACTGGTCGCGATAAACAGCTTCGTGAGTCGGTTATCGACATGCCTTGTCATTTGACTGACAAACTTGTGATTGCCCAACACGCGAGAATGCTATCTTAGACCTGTTTTTGTAAACCACGAGCTTGTACAGAATGGATACCATGCTACACTGTTGAAGGCTTGTCTGATCACAAGGCAGCGATCGTGAGGTGAATGTTACGTGCGAAGCCAGAAAACCAGTGTTTAAATACGTACCAAACTTCAAACAAAGCCGACGATGCATCCATTGTAAATGCGCTTGCTTCTGCGTACGATAATTTTTTTGTTTTGCAGTGACGAGTGCGATGTTGACTCTTTAGTGAGCATGTTTCATGGTAATGTGCGCAGCTGTATCTCTAGACATGTTCCTAAGAAATGCATAAAACGCATCGGCGTCATCCATGGTACAATCGCGAAATAATTCACCTGTTGCGCAGATTAAAACGAGTTCGTAAGCGTCGTCACAAAGACCGTACTTTTGTCAGTCTACTAAGTACGTTGAAGTCGACACTAAAAGCTAAAATGCACGAGGCGAAAAACTTCTACTACAACGTGACCCTAGCGACTGTTCTCAAAGATAATCCTTCGAGGTTTTGGAAAACCATCAATCCTAATGATTCTAGTTCTTCGTCATTTATTATCGATGGTATCCCCTGTACCAAGCCTTCCAGCATCTCAGAGGCTTTCAATAATTTCTGTGAATCCGTTTTTGTCTCCGACGATGGTCTTAATCCACCTTTCAACCCTCTTGCCCTCCCAGCGCTTCCCGATATTACCATAACTGTCGAAGGTGTTCTTAATCTTTTACTCAACATCAACACAACTAAAAGCTGTGGTCCAGACGATATTCCAAACACTTTTCTTAAGCGATACTCTGAGTGGAACGCACGTTACCTCGCAATTATCTTTAGGAAATCACTTCTGACATCTACCGTTCCGAGCATTTGGAAAACGGCTAACGTGGTCCCAGTTTTTAAATCTGGTAAAAAGCAAATCATTTCTAACTACAGGCCAATTTCCATGTTATCTACCAGTTGTAAGTTACTTGAACACATTATTCACAAACACATTGTTAGTTACTTAACAGACAACAACGTTATCTCGGCGTGTCAACATAGTTTTCGGCCCGGTTTCTCCACAATAACACAACTTATTGAGTTTTCGCATGATATTGCTACGGTGATAAATAGCCGACGCCAGCTGGATGCTATATTTATAGACTATGCTAAAGCTTTCGACTCTTGCTGTCATAGAAAACTGCTTCTCAAGCTTCGTGAGGTTATTAAAAATGACCAACTAATTACTTGGATTGCTGATTACTTGCATCACAGAAGCCAGTACGTTTCCTTTAATAAAAGTAAGTCCAATACTATCGAAGTTACATCTGGTGTGCCCCAACGATCTGTGTTAGGCCCGCTTTTATTTAATCTATATCAATGACGCCGTGAAGGTCACTGAAAACTCCCCAGTTAAGCTACGGTTATACGCAGACGATTGTGTACTGTATTCCGAAGTGTCGAATGCAAATGACCAGTCAGTATTAAATGAAGTTTTTTCTAAGTTTTGCGCTTGGAGCGATACTTGGCAACTAGCACCTAACCTAACAAAGACAGTCTCGATGACCTTCACGAATAAGAAAACACCTTTACACTTTAATTATGGTTTCAGTGGGACTAAAATTGCACATGTAGATGAATTAAAGTACCTCGGGGTAACTTTTGCTCATAACATGAAATGGCAGAAACACATAGACTGCATCCACTCGAAGGCACTTCGCAAATTAGCATATTTAAAACGTACATTAAAAGACGCTACTAAGGATTGCAAACTAACTGCATACAAGACACTGATCAGGCCAGTTTTTGAGTATGCGTTCGTTGTCTGGTCCCCGTATTCTTTTTGTGACGCTAACAAATTGGAATCTCTGCAAAACAAAGCGATAATATATATTTACAACAGATATGACCACCATTTTTCACCCTCTTCACATGCCCATGACCTATCGCTTGACACACTTGCACACAGACGCACGTGTGAGCGTCTTATCACTTTGCATAAAATCATACACGGGTCGTCGGTTATTGCTGCACCGGTTTCATTTGTGAAGTGTCCTGCGCGTGCAACTCGAAGCACTCATCCCCTTAACCTTGTTCCATTTCAATCACACTTGAACACTTTTAAATTTTCATTTTTCCCGTCAACAGTCGAGCTCTGGAATGGCCTTGACGGCTCACTTCGACAGTTACCTCCCGCACAATTCGCGAAAGAAATCTACCACATCTCTCATTAGTTCTAAGATCTGCTGGTGTACTCTTTTTTTTGTAGCTTTGAATACATGCCTTTCTTCACACGCAATATTGTTTGCACTGACCATGCACATATGTAACATGCTCTACTGATTGTATGCTACATAATGTTTGATTTTGCCTATTTAGGCTACTTATGTACCCACCCCTGCAATGTCTCACACTGAGACGGCAGTATTTGTAAATAAATAAAGACCGCACTGCTCAGCTCGAACCCGACAGTACAGCTCTGGGCCGTCCAGCGAGCCGAGGAAGCCGCTTCGAGACAAGGTCTCGGAACCGCGTCCGCGGCGGGTGCCCAGACCCAATAAAAACCCGGACTCAAACTTATCGATTTGATAATAAATTTTACGTTCTTCTCACGTCGGTGAAGCCCGGGTGGAGGTCGAAGTTGGATTAAAGGGTTCAGTCCGTGTAACCTGGTACGCCTTATATTTGGGTTGTTCCACTTTGTTAAGGAGAGCTTGCGTGCCAGGTGACAAAGCTGCCTTGCAGCGTCTGTACTGGAAAGAGGAATTGGCACGCTGTGCTGTTCTTGGTGTGACTCTCGGGTAGCTTTGTGTGCGTGATGATTTCCACTGATTCCGCAATGGCCAGGTAGCCACTGGAAAAGAGTTTCGTGGACTTTTTGTTTGACTTCGTGGTCAAGTTTAACAATTTCTTACGTTAGCTGTTCGTGAGCTCCACGTCGGAGAACAGACTGCATAATGTGTACAGCTGGTCTCGAGTCAGAAAACACGGCCCATGTGCAAGGGCTCTGCGAGTCAATAAATTGAAGTTCACTGCGCAGAGCCGTGAGTTCTGCAGCCGTGGACGGCGTGACATGCGACATCTTTAATCGCAGCGTTATTGCCCTCGTCGGTATTAACGCAGCACCGCCAAAACTGGTCGATGTAGTCGATCCGTCACAGGGGAAAACAAAATTACTGGAGTGAGGCGGAAGTCGACATGTCTGATGCTGGATATGAGATGCCGTCTAATTTGTCGTCCAACTAGTGTTGATTTCCTGGGCGTCAGCATAGATAGCAAGCTACTGTAGCGACGCGTGGTTTAAAGTGTTGTCGCTTGGCAGGTGTACGCTGGGAAAACAATCCAATGTCCATGCTTACACTGAACGCTGCAGAGGTAGCAAGCCGCATTCTCTATCACCTGCCGCTCGTATCATCATCACCGTGTCAATTCGAGTGCTTGGCGGCAGTATATAGAATGGACTTCGCTTGGCGATGGGAGTTCCTCGGGTAGGTTCAAAAAAGAAGGTTACTAATGAACCAGTCCCTTCCACTCCCCCTTTTGTTATCTCAGGCCTTTTTCACGCAGCTATTCAGGCTGGGCGATTCCCCCGCAGGCACGGCGCTTCTCCGGCGGCTAAGAACAAGAGCTCGCTGTCAATTCCATGCGGCGTTGAACACATTTCGATTTTGACGATTGGAATGGCCTAAATGGAGTAGTCTCGGCCCGCCATAGTCTTTTTGAGACGTTACCTGCAGCCTCAATGTACCCCGGCTGCCGGCGAAACGCATCATTCCAATTGCGGAAGCTAAGTTCCTTGTACTGGACCACTTGAGCGCAGCGTATCAAAGCCACGTACATGCGCACGCAGACGGGTCGGTGTGTGCACAAACAGCTGCGCAGTGGCATTATGCATACCCTCCCTTCATGTATCATGGTCTGGCTGCCTATATCGCGTAGTTTTGTCTACAATAGAACAAAGCGCAGCAATTACCGCGGCCTTGCGAAAACTACGGGCCTCTTCTGCACGAGCCTATTCTGCACGGTACCAACGGACTCAGCCAGCATTACAACCATCTTAGCCTACCTCGAGAGAAGTTTACAACACAATCTCTAGCACTGATCAAAGATCTAATGAGCAAGGATCCAATGAGCAAGGAAAATTTCAGTGGATTCCATCCCACGTAGGAATTGAAGGAAACTAAAAAGCTGACGCTCTAGCACGCCTAGCGCTGATATGTCCCAAAAGTGAGAGCGCCAAGCATTTTTCATAACTCTAAGGATGCTATCCGTAATCACTTTAGGGGGATCCACAAGGCTCCACACTAAACCTGTGTAATCGCGAACAAGTGACGCCGCTGTACCGTATGAAAACCGACTCCACGTACACGCCGACTTGGTCATTCAAGAATTGACGTTGCGCTTCCTCGCTCTGTGCCTGAACATTTCATTTGGCTGTGCCCAAAGTTCGACACAGAAAAAAAAAAGCGATTGTCGACAGCGTGCAAAAGAGTTGTCTTTCGCACACGACCTTTGAAGACGTCGTTCTCCCCGGAGGGCCCGCGGCAATCGCGAAGAGAATACAACGAGTGCTGATTGCCTTCCTGTGAGCCACGGGCCTCATCGACACCTGGTGACACACCCCTGATCTCAACTCATATGAGGCTCGGGCGGAACAATTGCCGGCTATCGATGCCAGGCTAACCCCGCCTGCTGCAACCCCATTACCCCCACCCCCAAAACCATGGTTTAGGATTTTGAGCCACGTGCTCTTTTCTACAGAGCGAAGGAATATCAAGTGCCTGAGATGTTTGGGTGAGGCCGACACATTCTTTGAATGACCACACAACCAGCATGCGAGAATATGCATTCGGAAGCTACAGATTTGCTGGAATCGGCATGAACTTCATCGTTATGTCAAATACGTGCTCCAAACCGGCGCGCATGCTGTGCCACGTCTTTAGTGGACTGGGAGTGACACGATGATCAACGACTGGGTTGCTATAGTACGCCTTGAATTGCGAGGGCATTTCAAGCCTCCGGCTTCGGGTGGCGCGGTGGTGTGTGGATGAAGAGAGGAAGCGCTCCTCTCGGCATCACTCGGGACTCGCAAAAACAGTCGACAGTCGCTCTATCACTGCAGCGCCGTCACTGCTCGTGCTCCCCCATTCTAGTACAATTTCAAAATTTTCGCGCAACTCCTGTCAAACTCTCGAAAACGATTATTCGAACATGTGTAATCGATTACGTCCATTAAATGAAAGGTGGACATCGATGAAAATTAATCGTTCTGTGGGACACTTTTAATTGGTTATTCGTTCATCGATATTACCAACCCTAATAGATGGGCGGTTTCGATTGATGTGGACGTCCTTCTATATGACCAGTGTGACGTCGTCCATCCCGAAATTATTCATCTGGCGTCGTATTTGAAGTCGAAAGCCTACTGCATACTCCCATCGGACGAAGAAGGCGGATTTGCCATCTTCCCACGAGAGATATACATGGTGAAGGCGTGTGGAGCTTTAAGTTCTGTTTTTCATTGTAACCATAATGTATCGCTCAATAAGTTGAAAAGTGAAGTGGAGAAGCTGTGCGAGAAAGTTCACCTGTAAAAATTAGCTAGGGATATTAAAAATAGCAAAATGCGCACTCTCGAAATTTTCTTCAACGCCAAGACCCATAAAGTTAACTGCCCCTTAGGAGTAATTGTGTCGGAGCGAAATACGTGGCAGAAGTGTTTCGCTGCTTTTCTGTTAGAGAGGCTCAAGCTTCTAACAATGGACCACGCTTACCTGGTAAAGGATTCTGTAGAAGTATTTGACTACTTGTCAAGAGCAGCCAAGAACAGACTTAAAGGCATTTTGTATAGATCTGAAGCATCTGTATATAGTATAGCTAAAGAAGAGTTGCTTCAGTGCGTCCAGGAAAGCATTGACAGTTATGGCTCTCTGTCATATCAGAATGACGCGGGTATACCGGAAGATAAATTCATGGCAATGATCACACTTTTCCTGGGTTCCAAGTATGTTGAATGTGACAGCCGTTTTAACCTGCGAAAGAGCGGCGTTTGCGTAGGTTCTTGCTTAGATCCGATCATAAGCGATTTACTTTTAGCTCGTGCAGGTAGAACCATTTCTAGCATTCTCGAAGCTGGCGGTGTAATGAAAGTTTTTAGATTTGTTGATGACTTCTTAGTTTCCGTAGATAAAATTTCACGGACGCCGATTTGGTCGTTAGTAAAACATTTACACTTTTCAGACATTTTATCCCCCGTAGAAGTGACCCACAAACTTCCGGAGGATTCGTCCATCAGGTATTTAGATCTTAGATTGTTTCTATGAAGTAATCACGTATGTTGGCGGTATGAACCTCGGGCAAGTGAACCTCCGCCACGTTTTAGTTCACCTCACTCAAAGTTAGTCAAACACTTCGTTGCTAATGTGCCTGCTAAATGCATCGTCAAGAAGTCCTGTCGACATCGAGCTGCGGAGAAATTTCTTCAGCAGATTGACGACTAGAAGAGGCAGGCTACCCACAACATGTTCTAGTTTCCGTAAAAGAAAAAAAAATCCTGAATTCACGAGCCCGCGAACTGGACCAGGAGCCACCTCGCTTTAAAAAAAAAGAAAATGTAGCCATCATATTGTAACGCCTTGGCTGAGACGAATAGGAGAGGAGGACGACGGATCTTTTGGTGCGGAGCGCAGAACAAAACCGGTGCTGGACTGTTTTTCCTCGACGCTCATTCATCATCTGTAAATAAACACGCCTCATCCGTAATAGTTTTGTGGTGCACGGATCTGGGTACTCAACCACGCAACACGGTTATGCAACCACCTGATCTACGCCGAAGCCGCCGCCTTGCTGGACTGCCGCCGTTGCCGCTGGTGGTGGAGACAGAACCTGGACAGTACCAGTTCCTGCAGCTGCAGCCCCTGCCCTGGTTACAGCGGCCCCTTCGGTACCTGCTACAGCCGTGGCTGGTCCCTGGCAGCGTCAGCACCTGATAGAGCCCCGCACATTTGGAGGCAAATCTGGCGAGGACGTGGATGAGTGGCTCACACACTACAAACGGGTGAGCAACTATTACCGTTGGGATGGGGCAACTCAGCTGTCCAACGTCGTGTTCTTCTTAACAGACACAGCACTTGTGTGGTTTGACAACCATGAAGACACCCTCACGACCTGGGATCGATTCGTGTCTGAAATAACGGAGTGTTTTGGAGACTCAGTCGCGAAGAGGAAGCAGGCTGAGCAAACGCTGCTGCAAAGAGCCCAAGTACCAGGCGAGACGTGCACGACGTATATTAAGGCTATATTGAAGCTCTGCAAGACCGTCAACCCTCAAATGTTATAGGAGGACAAGGTCGGCCACCTCTTAAAAGGAATTGCTGAGGATGTCTATCACTTCCTCATCGGCAACGAGACCCTTGGTACAGTATCTGACGTCATACGGCATCGTCGTACATTGGAGACCCTGAAGATGCGGCGTATCACGCCTAAATTCGGTCGCTTACCGAATGTGACTACGGTTGCAAGTGTTGACGACTACACGTCCTTTGATCTCGCGTCTACAATACGTGAAATTGTGCGGGACGAGCTCAACCGACACGTGCACTCGGCCCCTTATGATGCTGCGCCAATCCCGGTTCCATCTCATCATGTTTCTATCACTGCTACTGGTGTCGAGGACTACAACTACAGTTCTCGCTCGCCACCAAGGCCACAGTGCAATCACTACGCAGAGTCGAGGTACGAACACCGCTTCAGCTATCGTCGTTAGCCAGCCACTACCCACCATGAAGATGCACTTGTCCCACAGCGTCGCGACAATGCTTTTCAGGAATACAGTGCATATCGCCAACCTCCTGTATGTTATTGTTGTGGTGCTACTGGACACATATAGCTCGGTTCTGTCGTCGGCGCAGGGAAAAATCCCGATACGATCCGCCATCAGCGTTTCGTCAAGCCGGCAATGGGCGCAACAATGATCCCTGGTCCGCCTATTCCAGGAGCACCTCACGACAAGAGAATCGGCGCAATAGTTCTCCCGCTTCAGACAGTAGTTTGACTCATCCGCCCGCCCGACTGCACCGTTCGCCTTCACCGCGACGGCGGCTTTCACCACCGCCACCGCCGGGAAACTAGCCGGCGCGACCGATGGAGGTGAGGTCGCACAAAATGATTTACCTCAGATGCATCCGCCAGTTAGGATGCTCAAGAACAAAAACACGTGTTAATAGATGGAGTATGTGCAACGGCTTTAGTGGACACTGGTGCAACCATTTCTGTTATGAGTCGTTCCTTCAAAGATCGCATTGGCCGAAAAGTTGTTTTCTTTGCACGAATCGACAAGATTTCGTGGTGTCGGCGGGGAAATACTTCATGCTCTAGGAGTTTGCGTAGTTAACGTCTTGTTGGCCGGAAAGGTGTTCCCAACTGAGTTCATGGTTCTGCAGCAGTGTACGCACTAAGTTATTCTTGGGATTGACTTTCTCCAAGCGTGTGGTGCTTTCGTCGACTGTGGCACCGGAGAACTTTCAGTCAGCAGAGAAGTTGTTCCGGCCCTCGGTGACGAGCTGCCGCCCGCGGAAGACACACTGGTTGTTTCTGATGAACTGACCGTGCCACCATGGTCCATGCGGTCGGTTGCCGTGTTCGCTTCCGTCTCTGCCGTATCTCGCTTTGATGCCATCGGTCAACTTCTCACCGGTCGGTGTGCTAAGAAAGACGTCTTAGGCCCGGATTCTGAAACACTCCTTTCTTACTAAGGACGTCTCACACGCTGTAAGGTGACCTGGCATCAATTCTGGAACGTCCCTTACTAAGTGCACTAAGTTAGGGCCTCCTTGGTGCTTCCTCGCGCTTAGGGAGCCGGCATGCTACCTTCATGCTTCCTAACCGCGCTCCTCTACCTGAACGCATGCTTCTCCGCAGGACATTGCACGCGGTACGCTCGGCTTGGATAGGTGCCGTGCGCAGCCAACGCCGCGGGAGCCAGCCGCCGTGTATTGACGTCCAGTTTGGTTCCGCAGACTGCGCTTTGTGCCATTTCTTGCGTGATTCTGTTTTAGGGGCGAAGCTCCTTATAGCGGCACCCGTTCGTCCCCCGTAGTAGGTAGCCACGTCTAGTTTTATGAATTGCTCAATAGATGGCGTTGTGTTCCGTATATGTATGTATACCCATATATACATATATATGTATACGTATAGTATAACCGGAAGCCGACTTCGACTTCCGGTTCCGGTTCCGGAAGCCAGCTTCCGGCTTCCGGAGAACGCTTCCGGCGTTTTATGAAAAAAAAATTCCGAAAGTTGTGTCCGTAGCGCGGAATCGAACCAGGGACCCCTCGCTTCCGAACGCGCGGCGCTAACCACTACGCCACGAAGCGCACATAGACACACGCACCACGATGGCAATAAATACCCAACATTAACGAAAGGCCGCGTTTCTAGCGCGTTTCTAACGCGTTTGTGGTAGCGCGTTACGGCCCGTGTAAGAAGCTGGTGTAAGACGCTGTGGCCTCTCCGCCTTACCTTCAACGCGTTTCGAACGCGCTGCCCAAGGCGGTGGCAAGTCAAGTTCAAGTCGAGGAGCGTTATGAATACGGGGCGTATACTCTCTCAGCAGTCATGTGATGGCGTCGGCAAACGCGGTGCACGTTCCGGCATGTGTAATGGCTGCGTAAGACGCTGTGGCCGCTCCCCCTTACTAGAGAGTACTGCACGTTTCTAACGCGTTTGTGCTAGCGTACCCTTAAGCGGGAGATCCAATGATTCCCTCCAGAGCTTCGCCCACTCATCATCATTCACCCCGTGGATATGCTGTGATTTTTTTCTGTGAAAAGAGAGCTGCGAGAATCACGGCCTTGCGATATATATCCGAAGACGATAGCTTCGAAAGCTATACAAGGTTTCTTCGACGTGCAAATGAACTTCTTTACAGGACTGTGTTAAAGCCTCTACCGTTGACTCCAGTCCGGCATGTGATTGACAGGCAGTATCCGCTGGAACACTACAACGAAGTGGAGTTTCTAGCCCGGTATCCTTTTTCCAAGCGAGCTGTTACAGCCATACTGGCCGAGCTGCAACTGCATTGCAACACTGACAACAGAGGAGCGCCGCTACCTGCTCTGCTGAAGGTCCTCATCGCACGGCGTTTTTACGGAACGGGTGCCATGCAAACTCTTGTAGGCGACCTTGTGTGTGTATCCCAACCCTCTATATGCCGATGCATTTGAGTTAAGACACAGCTGATATGCCTACGTCTGTATCCCAAGTACGTTCGTCTGCCAAACGCCAGTGAAGCGAGGTCACTCATGACTAGGTTCTATGCCATTGGATGATTCCCGGGGTTACTGGGTGCATGGATTGTACTCACATACCCATTAAAATCCCCGGTGTAGACGACGCAGAAGAGACTGAGGAAGAACGAGCCGCACGCCTCGAGAAGCGTCGTAAGTACGACGCCGGCCAGGCGAGTGGATTCTGATGAGGATAGCACCCAAAACGTGTTCGTCACGGGATGACAACCCTTTATCCTCCCGCCTCACTGACCATCGGGCCGTCCTTGTGGCAATTGAGAAACAAGATGAAGACTTTCACAATAAATACGTCACACTTTAAAAATGTCTAGTCTTTAATGTAACCATAACTTAACGAGAGGTAACAACCAAGCCTAAACATTCATACGTACGAAGCTAAACGATAAAGATGCAACCGTAGAGAGAACCAAGCTGTACAATAAGATCAACCGTACCTCTCGTTACGCACACCCAGGCATAACTGAGTTAAACCACAGCCAATTTTTCTTCCTCCGTGAAATAAGTTTTGCCCCGCATGGCAAATACACACACGCACGCATGAAACAAAACGCAGGCCAAAAAGAAAAGAAAGCGACGCCTGACCAACCGAACTGTCAGATGCTGCCAAAGTTGCTAGACTGAGCTTGATTTCCTGCCATGTGCAACATTTTTCAGCAATTTTTACGTCATTAACGAAATAAATAGAATTTATGCCCTGGTATAGAAGTAGAAATGCAATTCTAACCGCGCCGGAAGTTTACTTTGGAAATTCATTACAAATATTCTGCATTTTTCGTAAGTATTCTCGAAACCAGAAGCCTCTAACGTTCCATTTCCTTTGATGAGGAGCTCCTTCCGCAGGGAAGGTGAAAGGAAGCTTTTAGAATTCGCGATGGCCTTCTGAGGGCGCCTAACGTTTAGGTAGCATGAAGGACTCCTTGCGTAAGGTAGGGAAACGGTCTAAGGTTAGGAGCATTTCTGAATCCGGGCCTTAGTGCCTCGCTGCAATGTATCGATTAGCAACTGAGCCGCGTTTTGTGGGCACTTAACTGTTCGCCAGTGCCTGTTATACTTCCTTGAGGAATGAAGCGCGCCGTCTTTGATTATGCCATCAGAAATTCTATTGCTGCCGTTAACGACGAAGAAGGTCCTAAACGCTTGGCCGTTTGCGAATGCAGTTGCTCCTACAAGTCGCAGATTCTGAGCATGGTTTGTAAGAACCTACGGTCACACGAGCGACAAAGATTGGTCGAGTTATTGGAAAGACATGCTTCTGTGTTTGACTTCTGAGAAAAAGAGAAGCGACCATCTTTATCCTTTTCTCGAGTTCAACACAGGATCGACACAAGTTCTGCTCATCCGGTCCGACAAAAACATTATCGAGTGTCGTCATCGGAGCGAAAAGCTATTGCCGAACAAGTTCAGAATATGCAACAGAAGGGCGTTATTGAAGAATCGTGCAGCCCTTGAGCAGCACTTGTCATTTTGGTTACGAAGAAAGACGGCTCTTGGAGGTTTTGAGTTGATTATAGACGATTAAATGCCCTCACCAAAAAAGATATATATCCACTACCTCGGATAGACGATGTCATCGATTGTCTGCATTCGGCTTCCTACTTTTCTTCACTGCTTTTAGACGTTTATATAACTGCGTGAAAAAGCGAGGACACACGAAAGAAACACACACGACACCACGAGCGCAGAGTTTGGAATGAGCACTTTCAAATGGGTTGTAATACCAACAGATGTCTTTAGCGTCAGAATGGAGGCTGAGGTCCAGAAACTGAAGGACATTTTCCTTGGCTAGCTCGTGGGTGAAGGTGAGCCCTCTCGAAGCTGATCGAAATATATTTAATATGAGATCTATGACATCATTAGGGTTATCATTTTCGGACACGTGGAGTATGACTAAGTAGTCATCGGCATAACGGAAAATACGCACGACATGTTCCCCGGAAATTAGTCGCTGAACTCGTTGATCAAACACCGACAGATCGATATCGCAAAGAACGGGAGCCAGTGCAGAACCAATACAAATTCCAGCTTTCTGCACATAGTATTTTCCATGAAACTCGATGGCCGTGGAACTCAAATAAAAGCTTAACAGTTCAAGGAAATGCTCGGTGCTCACCCCGGCCGTGTTCTGAAAAGCTACTTCCCCAGTCTCTTGAACTTGTTGCCTAATGGCGGCGAACAAACCGTCATGCGGGAGTGAGTAGAACAAGTCCTCGATGTCAATCGAGAACCCTCTGTTAGCCATCGGAAACCTTCTTTCAGGTGTCTGACGACCTCCGTCGAAGATCGGACTAAAAAGTGGTCCTTGCTCTTTTGTAGGTTCGATTGAAGAAAGTTCCCTATTGTCTCTTGCCAAGTGTCTTTCTCTGATACGATGGATCGCAGGGGGCAATCCGGTTTAGGGGTCTTACCAGTGAAGAAGATCTCGAGGTGGCTTGTTACTTTGCTCTCAACAACCTTCCTTAACGAATCCAGGTGCATGCTTTTTAGTAGCTTGACGGCAAGACGTTTTGTTTCTTCGGAAGCAAGTCGGCTTGCTTGAAATTCTTTTTTACAGCTTGAGTTGCCTTTCTGTCAAAAGTGATGGCAGGCATAACGACGAAGCCACCTTCTTATCTGCCTGTAAGATGGCGAGATCGTTTTCCTTGAGGCAGCTCACCACTTTCCTTAAGAGTTTTTTTTTACTCCCTGGCTGTTCACTAACAGTGCGTTGCAGACAGCCACTCCTTCCCCCACAACGCTGCTTTTCCGGAACTCGCTGTCCAAATTGACGCACTAAGGCAAGAAGGTCTGACCGCTTGGGTCCTGGCTCGACAGAGGAAGGCGAGAAGGTGAGATGACGTGTCCTCGTTTTTTCGCGCAGTTATATAAACGTCTAAAAGCCAACTAGCCCGCCTGAACGTCCTTCGCGCCTTTTCACCCTGCTGACAAGGAGAAGACTGCATTCATGACACCTGATGGACTATATCAATTTATTGTTATGCCGTTTCGGCTTTGCAATGCCCCCGTTACTTTTGAAAGATTTATGGACTCAATTCTTCATGGTCTAAAATGGGAGGTACGTTTGTGCTATCTAAATGACGTTGTCATTTACGGACGTACTTTCCAAGAGCATAACGCCCGTCTAAACCTCGTCTTAGACTGCGTCGAAAAGGCCGGCTTGGTTTTGAATTCTAAGAAGTGCCGGTTTGGCGAACGACAAGCCTTAGTCCTTGGATACCTGGTTGACAAAGATGGTGTCAGGCCTGCCAGACCCCCGGAAAATAGAAGTAGTCAGTGCCTTTAAGCCACCTCAGTGACTAAAAGAACTCCGCAGCTTCCTGGGTTTATGCTCCTAGTTTCGACGGTTGGTGCCCAGATTCGCGGACATTGCTTATCCTTTGACAAGTCTCTTGCGAACAGACAGCCCATACGAGTGGACACCTGAATGCGACGCGGCATTCTCTCAACTCAAGTTCCTGCTGACTTCAGAACCCATTCTTCACCACTCCAATCCGTCTGCTCCTACTGAAGTGCACAGTGACACCAGCGGAATTGGCATCGGAGGAGTGCTTGTTCAGCGCCATAATAATGAAGAGTATGTGGTTGCCTATGCGAGCCGTTCTCTCAGCAAGGCTGAACGAAACTACACTGTGACAGAGCAAGAATGCTTAACGGCTTTGTGCTGTTCAGAAGTTTCGTTGCTACCTCTACGGGCGTCCATTCACAATTGCAACCGACCATCACTCCTTGTGTTGACTTGCTACCCTCCGTGACCCCTCCGGTCGTCTAGCACGCTGGGCTTTGCGGCTCCAACAATTTGACTTCATTGTGTCGTACGAAAGTGGAAGACGTCATTCCGACGCTGACTGCCTTTCTCGCCTTTCTCTGTCGACAACAGAGGATAACGCTGACAACCTCGACACCTGCTTTCCTGCTGTCTCTCACGCGTTTCCTGACGCCACCGTCTTCCAGCGAGAACAGCGCAATGACCCCCTGTTCGCCGATGCCTGCAGTCCCAAGGCCAGTGGTCGCTTTTGCCTTCGCGATGGACTGTTATACAAGACAAATTATTCAGCAACTGGCGCGCGGTATTTACTGGTTGTTCCCCAAAGCCTGCAATGTGACATTCTCCGTGTCATGCATGATGATCCGACGTCAGGCCATCTCGGATTCATTCGCACCTTATATCGAATACAGGAGCGGTTTTACTGGCCTAAGATGCGACATTCCACTAAACAATACGTGTCGAGCTGCGACAAGTGCCAGCGTGACAAGCGACCTACAAGTGCTACGCAAGGCCTCCTTCATCCTGTTGCGTCGCCTACTACACCTTTCGAGCAAGTTGCTATCGACCTGCTAGGACCGTTTCCACGATCTAACAACTGCTGGGTCATGGTCTGTGTCGATCACCTAACTAGATACGCGGAAACCGCTGCGATATCTTCTTCCACAGCTACTTGCATCGCTGCCTTCTTGTTACGCTACGTAATCCTTCGTCATGGTCCGCTTCGCGTCATCATCAGTGACCGTGGTCGCCAATTCGTCACTGACGCCGTGGAAGAATTGCATAAACGCTGCACTTCGCAGGTCCTCCACTCAACACCATATCATCCCCAGACGAATGGCCTTGTCGAACGTAATTAGGGAAGACGTGACGCGTTTGGTTGCCCACATTTATTATATGCCCCTCACAGACGCTGTTGCTCTTGCCGCCGCTCTTCTTTGCGTCTTGTCGCGTTCTACCTCGCGCTCAGCTCGCACGTGCGGAGCAGCCGAGGGGCAACATCGTCGTCGAGACACTGACACAGACGCTGACGGCTCACCATATGGCCCCCCCTCTAGCGAGGTAGCCAGTGGGCGAAGGAGCGATCTCTATGAGCAGCTGGTAGGTCCTGCTGTTGCGAAGCGCGTTCGTGTGGTGTTTTAAATGCGAATGCATTCCTTAGTCGGGGCATGTCAGGCGTCTGTCGGTGTCCGCGCGCCGGCAGGTGTTATCTCTCCGCTCTCACCCCCTCTCCCATAGCAACAGCTGCGGGCGCGCGCGCTTATCCTCGCCCCTAGCAACCGGAGCCAGTGGTGCGGGCGGAGTAGCAGAGAGTGAGTGGAGAGGATGAGCGCGCTCTGGCGTGTGAGGGCGCTCGCATCGCGGCAACTCGGCGGAGCTCCCGCGTGTATGGAGAGAGTGTAGGAGAGGGTAAGTACAGTGCTTCGCCGCTCCTTCTCTCGCCGTTCGCTCTCTTTCCTCCCTGCGCCCCACTCTCCCGTTCGCTCGCTCGCACGTATATACAAATGGAGTGAAGCGCGCGCCTCACTCGCCGTGTACTCTCGGCGTGTACTACGTGTACTACGTGTACTCGCCGTGTACTACGCCGTGTACTCTCGGTGCAAGAAATGCATTCGGATTTCCTCACGATTCCCTTCGGGGAGGTGGGGGCAATTTTTTGGATGGCCTTTCGTCTTCAGGAACGGCGTCGGGGTCGAGGAAGGCCAGCTTTATGCGGTCAACGGAGACACTGTCTTCGCGTCCATTAAGAAGCAGGACGAAATGCTTTGGGCAACGCTTGACGACTTCAAAGGGCCCGTCGTAAGGCGGCTGCAGTGGTGGTCTGACTGCATCGTGCCGTACGAATACGTGTGTACAATCGCGGAGAGCACGACTGGTGAAAGATGGGCGTGAGTGTTGACGCGGCAGAATAGTAGACACGTTTCTCATGGCATTCCCGAGGCGGCTGGCATAATCGGCAACGTCCAGTCGTGGTATCGGTGACGCCTCGAAAAACTGGCCAGGAAGCCTTAAGGTCGTGCCAAAAAACGAGCTCAGCTGAGGAGCAGGACGCGTCCGTACGTATCGTGCTGCGAAGGGCGAGGAGGACGAGTGGTAGTCGTTCGGTCCAGGGTATCAGTGATGAGGAGGCCATGAGAGAGGCTTTGAGTTGGCGGTGAAATCGCTCAACCATGCCGTTCGACATCGGGTGGTAGGCCATCGTCTTGATGTGTTGACACCAAGCATGCGGGACAAAGTGCGGAAGAGCGCGGAGTCAAATTGACGACCTCTATCTGTTGTGATGGTCTTGGGAACTCCGTAACGGCTTATCCACACGGTTATGAGTCCGCGGGCAACTGACTCTGCCGTGATGTCGGTGAGCGGTAGTGCCTCAGGCCACCGCGTGAACCGATCAACGCACGTTAACATATAGCGGCTGTTGTTCGATGGGGGCAAAGGGCCTACGAGGTCCAGGTGCACGTGACTGAACCGCGAGTCGGGAGGCGTAAAGGTACCCAGTGGGCTCACTGTGTTGCGCTAGACTTTGGTTTGCTGGCATTTGAGGCAAGCACGTGTCCAGCGGCGGACGTCGATGTTCATTCGTGGCCATAGATATCGCCCTGTGACGAGGCGTTAAGTCGCACGTATGCCGGGGTGCGACAAGGAATGCAAGGCGTTGAAGATGCTGCGGCGAAATGGCGCTGGAACATACGGGCGAGGACGTCCGGTAGAGGCGTCGCAAATGAGTGGAATAGCGCAGCCTGGAAGTTGGATATCTTCGAACTTGAGGGAGTTCTCTTGGAGTCGTAGAACTTGAAGGTCACTGTCCTCGCGTTGTGCAGTGGCCATGGCTGCAAAATCGACTGGCGGGCGCTCATCCACCGTTGCGTTGCTTTCTATTCGGGGTAGTGCGTGAGCAACAGGATTGTCGGATATCGCTGGTGAACACCGATATGTGGGCAAGTTGGCGGATCTCACGTGGAGTGTGGGAAGAGGTGGTAGTGGTCGAAAGACACGTGATCGGCTTGTGGTCAGTGAGGATATGGGATTGCCGACCTTCGAGGAAGTGGCGAAAATGCTTGACAGCCAAATAGGCCGCCAGCAGTTCGCGACCGAATGTGCTGTAACGGCGCTCGGTCTGTGAGAGATTCCGGGAAAAGAAAGCGATCGGCTGCCAAACTCCATCGACCAACTGCTGCAGGACTGCTCCAATGGCGACGTCCGAAGAAGCACGATGATTGACGTACCGGGGTCGCAATTTGGGTGTGCGAGGAGTGTTGCGTTGGCGAGCGCTTCCTTGATGGAACTGAAAGCTGTCTCGGCGTCGCCTGTCCAGGAGATGGAAGCGTTCGGCTTCGTTTGACCGGACAGAAGTGCATGGAGCGGTTGCAAGATAGCAGCGCAGTGGGGAATAAACCGCCGGTAATAGTTGGCAAGCCCGAGGAATTCACGCAGTTTCTTCGTAGTTGTTGGTCGTGGAAACTGTAATATAGCTTCCACGCGCGCGGCTGGTGAAGAGATGCCACGGGAATCCACGCGATGGGCAAGGAAGTCCAGTGAAGAAACTCCGAACTCGCTCTTCGGTCCGTTGACGACCAGTCCGTACTTGCGGGGCCGCGCGAAAACCTGACGCAGGTGAAGTTCGTGATCCGCTTCTGACGTGCTGAAGACGAGGATGTCGTCGATGTACGAGAGGCAGCACGTCAAACCACGAAGAACCTGGCCCACGAACCGTTGAAAGGTTTGTGCAGCGTTTCGTAGACCAAACGGCATACGTGTGTATTCAAACATGTCAAAAGGTGTTATTATGGCAGTCTTCGGTACGTCGGAAGGCTCGACAGGTATTTGGTGATATGCCTTCACTAAGTCGATCTTGCTGAATACGGTGCAACCGTGCAGCAACGCCGTGAATTCCTGGATGTGTGGTATCGGGTAGCGGTCCGGCAACGTCACTTTGTTGAGGGCACGATAGTCACCGCACGGTCTCCAGTCACCTGATGACTTGGGGACCATGTGTAGCGGAGATGACCAGGCACCAGAAGAGGGGCGGACGCATCCGAGCTCAAGCATATGCTCGAATTCTTGCCTTGCGATCTTGTAACGGTCAGGAGCGAGACGACGAGCACGTGCAAACCCCGGCGGTCTTACTGTCACAATGTGGTGAGTGCAATGGTGTCGTACCGGGTCTTCAATAGATGGAGCACGGAAGAGATCGGAAAATTCTTCCAGAAGTGTAGACCACGGCGGAGAGACTTTGGCATGAGCTTGCGCGAGACGCAAAGGTGGTAAACTTGATGTCACACCTTGAACTGTTAGGTGGGTCTCAGAATCCAGGAGACGGCTATGTCGTAGGTCTACCACAAGCTTAAAATGCCAAAGAAAATCTGCACCGATGATTGGTACACGCACGTCAGCGACTAGGAAATCCCATCGAAACGTGCGTCTCAAGCCAATGTCAAGCGTAACGGACCTGTGTCCGAATATTCGTATGGTTGAACCATTGACAGCAGTGACAGGCGGCGTGGTCTGACGTCGTCGGCGGTCCTCCAGCGTAGAAGGAACGACACACACTTCGGAACCTGTGTCGATGAGGTACCGGACTTTCGTGACGCGATCAGTGACGTGAAATAGGCGGCTGTATGTCGGGCCTGAAACACTGGCCGCCGTCAGTGCGTGGCCCGTGCGTTTCCCGCAAACAGGCATGGCTGATTGCACTGACGAGCGCGTGCTCCTTATCGGCGGTGGTACCAGCAGACGCTGCGAGGCAGACTTGGTGATCTGTCGCGGCTTTGGTGTCGCTGTCGTGACGCACTGCCCCGGTGGTCGGCTTTAAGCGAGCTGAGTTCAGCGGCCAGCTGGTCCACTTTGCGGCTGAGCTCCTCGTTAGCTTGAAGGAGACGGTCCAAGCGGTCGTCGCGGACCGGTGTAAAGAGGGAAGAGTCACGTTGTCTCTCGATTCCAGATATGGCCGGGGTGCCGACATCCATAATTTTGTCGGCCATTTGTGCCAGTGAGTCGAGGGTTTCTGTGGAGGACACGCTCAAGATCATCCGCACCTGCTGTGGCAGTCGCTGTAGGAAGAGCTCCCGTAGAATGGATGCGTCCAATGCAGCAGACTGGTCCCCAATCAGATGCCGCATGCGACGCAGAAGCTCCGTGGGCTTTCGGTCACCGAGCTCCTCCGCGGTGAGTAGCTGCTGCAGCCTACGCTGTTCCGACTCGGTTGTCCGGCGTATAAGCTCTGTTTTAAGAGTGTCGTAGGGTGTGTCCGAAGGCGGAGAGCGCAGAATGTCCCTTACGATGGCGATGACAGCAGGTGGGAAAGCACCGATGACGTAGTCGTACCTTGCTGTTTGCGATGTTACTCGATGTCGTCGGAAGAGGGGCTCGATGCTCAGAAACCAGAGTTCTGAGTGCGACTGCCAAAACTCCGGTAGCTTGAGAGTAGCGACGACAGGTTCGGGTACCGTGGGACTCGGTGTGACTTCACTGTTGGGTGTGGTGTCCATGATCAACCGGAATGAACGAGGCTGAAGGCGTTTACCGTGGACACTGGGTGCGTTGGCGAAGGAACGAGCAGGTGGCGCGTTGGCGTCGGAAGTCCAGGGTCACCACTTGTGAGAAGACGTGACGCGTTTGGTTGCCCACATTTATTATATGCCCCCCACAGACGCTGTTGCTCTTGCCGCCGTTCTTCTTGGCGTCTTGTCGCGTTCTACCTCGCGCTCAGCTCGCACGTGCGGAGCAGCCGAGGGGCAACATCGTCGTCGAGACGCTGACACATACGCTGACGGCTCGCCATAGTACCAACCGCACCCTGACCAACATGCTGGCTACGTATGTATCATCCGATCACAGGAACTGGGATGACATCTTACCGTTTATTACCTACGCCTACAATACAGCGAAGCACGAAACTACGGACTTCACACCTTTCTACCTGCTCTACGCTCGGGCACCGCGCAGCTGTCTCGATACCATTTTGCCCTTTACACTCCATACAGAGGACTCAGTTGCTGAAACTTTGTGCCGTGCTGAAGAAGCCCGCCAAATTGCACGTCTGCGTACACTGGCATCACAATATCTCTCCAAGGAGCGGTATGACCGCCGCCACGACTCAATTTCATTCGAAAAAGGTGACTTGGTGGGGCTGAAAGTGTCTGACGTAATTATAAGGTTTAATTATCGAGGTTAAGGCGTGAGATGCGGTCGAGAATGGTGGTATGGGCTATGTTGTCAAAGACTTTTTCGAGGTCGAGGCCGAGTATTGCTTTAGTAGTGCGGGTTCTACCTTCAAGTATATGGTGCTTAAGTTGTAGCATGGCGTCTTGCGTCGACAGGTGAGCCCGCAAGCCAATGACTGAGTGAGGTTACGCTGCAGTGTCTTCCAGATGGGTGTTAATTCAGCTGAGGAAGGCATGCTTCATAACCTTTCTGTCTCCACGCTTTTAAGTACAGAGACTTGTGCATTTTAGCCACCCATTTATATTGGTCGGTTTCAATGACGACATTTTTGCCTTACACAAAGTGGTCGAGTTTTTCGCACTCGTATGTAATGACCAGTGTTTCTTTTTTTCTATTTGCGAATAGCGTTTTCCTGCTTCTGAGAGTGTTCCTGATACGTACGTGACAGGTTTCCATGTGCCGTTCTAGCTCGAGTGCGGTGCCTACGCCACTGCGTGACGCGTCACACGAGACCTTTGTTTCTCTTGCTGGATCGAACACCCACAGCTACGGTTGGCTACTCGAACTGTGGGATATTCGACGCCCTTGTTCTGCGGGGTTTGCGTCCATTCAAACACCTCGTCCTTCTTAATTATGCGGCACAGAAGCTTCGTCCTTTCTGCCAGTGTTCGAATCAACTTGCCGAAGTAATTTACAACACCAAGCATTTTCTTCGCAGCTCGTTTGTCGCGTGGCTCTGCAATCTGCAATATAGACTGAATGGGGGAGAGACTCGGCCTGATGCCTTCTGCAGAAATTAGGTCCACGTGTGTAATAAACGTTTTTAGCCCATTACTATCATCATCATAGCACACGTTTCTTCTCGGTATATCTGGCAATACCTGGAAAATCTATTTCGGTGGCTCCAACGACGCATTTGAGGCTCGGCGCACAACACCTCAAGCAAACAAGTCTCACAGTGTGTTCTGCGTACTATGCAGGCAAACAGCGGTGGTTCACGTAAAGTGCCGTTTACCATTAACTCACTACTCTCGTATTGGACTAAACGCTAAAGAAATTAAACCATAACGGTAGACATCACCGCTAATTATCTTCATGCAAAACAAATAGCACAGAAAGCTCCGCTTACATCGATTCCCACAGTGCATGGGATCCACATATATCCACAACGACTCACCGGTATTGCCATCCTCAGTCGCAACAGAATCCGGCTCCCATTTCTATGCAGACGTGTTCCGCGTGGCTCACGACCTACACCTAGCTTTCGGGCTTACATCTCCACTCCCAAACACGTCACTTCACCCTAAGTTAGATAACGCGAAGTATCGAAGCGCAATAAACTGTTTTTAGTGCAAAATAACCAGCCATCTTAAGTGCACGAACCAATGAACCGTGCCTGCCGTGCACGCGAATATACCGATAAAATTTTAAATCCAGGCCAGAGGTCACGTGGGTGACCAATGATACTTAAGAAAAATAATTTTGTACTCTCTATCGTGCAATAAAAACGCTTCGATTAGTGTTGGAGCAAGTTTGCAGGCTGAAATAGCGCTTAATACGGCGCCTCTAGCGGGACACTACGGCACTCACTTGGGCAACTTTTTTGCGACGTACTATGCTTGGTTTATTAGCAGCGCCGCGCGGTCTATTTTTTCGCCCTCTGTGGCCATTTGTTGAACTTGAGTAGCGCTCTGCGTCGACTGATTAGTAGCGCTCTGCGTCGCAGCGGGCGCCATTTCTTCACCTCGAAGCTGCAGCGCACAAACATGCCGCCTTGTTATAGGCTCCGAACAGTCGAGTTTGGGGCTACTCTGGCGCCATCTGCCGCAGCAATGCGACAGCACTGGGAAGGTGGCTCTGCGGCTCGGCCGGCTCGACGCGTATTCCTTCATGCGCACTGCACTTCGTGTCGGCCACGGTTGGGCCCGTTTGCTTTGTTCATTAGCACCCCCCCCCCCTTTTTTTCGGATACGTATGGCGATGTTGCAATGGCATGCGCTTCATGGAGTGTTTATTGATGTGCTTTTTGAAAAAGAAAAAAAATCACCGCATATCCGCGAAGTGAATGCTGATGAGTGGGCGAAGCACCGGGGTATCCTTCGGGTAACCGTGAATGTATGTGTATATATATTGTTACAAGCGCGAAAGCCTTGTATGATTTGGGTATGTGCCACAAGCAGTAGTGGGACACGGAGTACGAGGGGGGCAGAAGAAGAAGACGTTCTCCTAGCGATAGCAGAACCTCGGCTGGCGCCCAAGACCGTCGGTTGCGTCCGAATAAACCCTCTTTTCACGGAGAGTTACCTGTAACAGAGTGGTGGAGGTGCTGGGTACACGACGTCGCCGTACTACGGAGTCGCAACCGCTTGAACTTCGCCGGAGCCGCCGTCTAGCCGGTCTCTCGCCGACAACATTCATCATGCCACAGAACGGAGGACCAGACCCGGAGCCAGTTGCAACCACGCAAAGGTCAACGCCAGTTGCCCTTGCCCACCATTACATGGAACCACGCTCGTTCGCGGGAAGAGCGGGAGAAGACGTGGACGAGTGGCTTACGCACTACAATCGGGTGAGCCGATATAACCACTGGAACTCGCTCACGAAGCTTGACAACGTAGTCTTATTTTTGAGAGAAACCGCATTGATGTGGTTCGAGAACCACGAAGAGTCCTTAACAACATGGGAACTCTTTGTTGAAGAAATAGGGAAGTGTTTTGGCGACACTGATGCCAAAAAGAAACGCGCCGAGAGAACACTTGCCCAAAGAGCTCAAACTCCAACAGAGACATGCACAACCTATATAGAAGAAGTACTCAAGTTGTGCAAGATCATAAACCCACGGATGTCTGAGGACGACCGAGTCGGACATCTTCTGAAAGGCATCGCAGAAGACGTCTATAATTTTCTGATAGGGAGAGAAGACCTCACGTCCGTCTCAGATGTCTTGCGTCACTGCCGTACATTTGAGACATTGAAGACCCGTCGCATTGCACCCAAATTTGGACGACTGGCAAACGTTACAACTGTCGCCAGCGTCGATACCAGTCCATCCACCGACCTTGCCTCTACAATCCGGGAAATAGTACGCGAAGAACTGCGGCGACACAATGAACTAGTGTGCAACACAGCTCAACCGCCGGCTACGTACCCAGTGTATCACTCGGCGCCCACAGCACCATGCGCTACTTTGCCACCGTCTGTGTGTGTCACGGACGTCGATGTGGCTGGAACGACGTGGCCACATCTGGAGACGTTTCCGTCAGAGCAGCGGTATGGGCAACACTTTCACTCCAGCCGTGATGCACAGAGGCGAACGGCTCCTGTTCAACGTACTGGGGTGCTGTACCCTGTTCGACAACCTCTGCCGGCTGAGCGCTTGGAGCGGCAATTCGTCGAACGTCCTCTGCCCTTGTGCTACAACTGTGGTATCGAGGGCCACATCGCCAGGTACTGCAACATGGCCCCACAACGCCGCCAGCCGCCAAGGTACGACCGATCAACAACATCTGGCCAGCAACGTGTTGGCGGTGCGTACACATATCCACGCGGGATGTCCAATGAGAACCTGGGAACACTGCGAAACCGTTCACCGGCTTCCGATCGGAGCTTGACACCACCTTCTGCTCCTCGCGTAAGCCGGTCACCGTCTCCCCGGCGCCGCTACCCGTCGCCTTCGCCGGAAAACTAGTCAGCGCGGCCGTTGGAGGTGAGGCCGCTGGACAGTCTTCGATTATGACAGAAATACCTCCGCCAATTTGCATGCTTAAAAATAAGATTTGTGTACGTGTAGACGGCGTCTCAACGATGGCCTTAGTAGACACTGGAGCGACCGTTTCCGTAATGAGCCACGCATTCAAACGCCTGCTAGGACGAAAAGTGCTGTTTTCGTGGGACCGTGCCGATGTGTTTCGTGGAGTGAGTGGAGAACTATTGTACCCTGTAGGTGTGTGCAGTGCAACAGTTAGCTTGGGTTGTGAAACGTTTAACGCGGAGTTTGTAGTTTTACCTCATGCTACGCATGACGTAATTCTGGGCCTCGATTTTCTTAAGCTGTGTGGTGCCAATGTCGATTGCCGAACGGGAGAAATTACTGTAGATTCGAGCCTTCCGACCGTCTTTGTGGAACACCCGCCGTGTTACGAATGTGCCCTTTGTGTGTCCGCAGATACCATCGTACCGCCGCTGTCTGCCAAATGTGTCCCAGTCGCCTGTTCTCCTGCAACCGACAGAACATTTGAAGCTACCGTAGAGCCCATTCACCTTAGTTGCCTGAAGAAGAATGTTCTGGTGCCCTATTGTACGCTGTCGGTTATCGGCGGGCGTACTGTATTATGGACGATAAATTGCTCCAACGAACCCACAATACTACCGGAGGGTCTGAAACTTGCGGCTATTCGTGAACATCAAGTATTGGCGCTCGCCATCCTTGCAGAAGCCCCCGATGCCACGGATGAGTCCCAGTCGGATGCATGCGCCACGGACACTTCGATGATGGCTATGATAAACAAATCGCTCAGCACTAACAAACGTCAGGAACTGGCAAATATTCTACGAAAACACTTCGCGGTATTCGACTTTTCCCAGCAAGAGGCTCCACCATCCATTCCCCCTTCTCGTGTACAGCATCGCATAGACACGGGATCTCACCAGCCTCTGCGACAAAAGCCATACCGGGTGTCACCTTCGGAGCGCAAGGTGATCAATGACCAAGTCCGTGACATGCTGAAGAAAAACGTTATCCAAGAATCGAGTAGTCCGTGGGCAGCCCCAGTAATTCTAGTTAAAAAGAAAGATGGCACATGGCGATTTTGCGTTGATTACCGCCGCCTCAACGCCGTTACTAAGAAAGATGTATACCCTTTGCCACGGATTGATGATGCTTTAGATTGCCTTTCTTCTGCCTCGTACTTTTCGAGTGTAGACTTGCGGTCCGGATACTGGCAGATTCCGATGCACAAGGCAGACAAGGAAAAAACGGCATTCGTGACACCCGACGGACTTTTCGAATTTAATGTGATGCCGTTTGGGCTGTGTAACGCACCTGCAACTTTTGAGCGCTTCATGGACAACATTCTGCGTGGTTTGAAGTGGGAAGTCTGCATGTGTTATTTGGATGATGTCGTGATTTTCGGACGCACGTTTAGTGAACACAACGCTCGCCTCAATCTTGTACTAGAGTGCCTAGGCAAAGCACGCTTGGTACTAAACTCCAAGAAATGTCGCTTTGGAGAACGCCAAACACTAGTTCTAGGCCACCTAGTGGACAAAGAGGGCATAAGACCTGATCCAGCAAAAACTGCTGCGGTCGAAGCCTTTCAGCAACCTCGCTCAGTAAAAGAGCTACGAAGCTTCTTGGGCCTGTGCTCATACTTCCGTCGGTTTATTCCCGGATTTGCTCACATCGCGCATCCATTGACGTGTCTGCTTCAGAAAGGCGTTCAATTTGACTGGACCCCAGAATGTGCGTGTGCTTTTCGTGAATTGAAGTTCCGTTTGACGTCCCATCCAGTTCTCAAACACTTCGATCCCTTGGCTCCCACTGAACTGCACACGGATGCTAGCGGTATTGGTGTCGGCGCAGTTCTTATTCAACGCTTCGACACCAAAGAACACGTCGTAGCGTACGCCAGTCGCTCTCTGAGCAAGCCCGAGCGCAATTACACCGTCACAGAACAAGAATGTCTCGCGGTGATTTTCGCAGTACAGCGCTTTCGGTCATACTTGTACGGACGCCCTTTCACCATCGTCACAGACCATCACTCGCTGTGCTGGCTCGTCAATCTGCGCGATCCATCCGGTAGGCTTGCACGTTGGACACTCCGTCTACAGGAGTACGACTTCACCGTTTCCTATAAAAGCGGTCGACGGCACTCCGACGCCGACTGCCTGTCGCGGCTACCGCTTCCCACGACGGACTGTGACGCGGACAACTTTGACCACTACATCGTAGCCTTGGAGCCAGCATTTCCTGATCTCAATACCTTTAAGACTGAGCAGCAAAACGACGACACTTTAAAACTGCTTGCTGCCAAACAGAAATCAGCAGCCAATCGTTATTGCACACGTGATGGGCTTCTGTACAAGAAGAACTATTCTCCCACAGGCTCACGATATCTCCTGGTGGTCCCGAAAAGTCTACGCACTTCCATCTTGCGGGCTATGCATGACGAACCAACCTCCGGTCATTTGGGAGCAGCTAGAACGCTTTGCCGTCTTCAAGAACGATTTTACTGGCCTAATATGCGTCAGACGACGCAACAGTACGTGTCTAGCTGCAACGAATGTCAACGTCGCAAACGTCCCACAAGTACTCCTCCTGGTAGATTACACCCTGTGCCACCCCCAAGGACTCCATTCGAGCAAGTCGGGATCGACCTTCTCGGCCCGTTTCCACGGTCCTCCAGTGGAAATCGTTGGATCGTAGTGTGCACTGACCACCTGACACGCTACTGTGAGACGGCCGCAATACCATCGGCTACTGCAGCCGACGTGTGCGTTTTCTTACTACGTTTTATCATCCTTCGACACGGGCCTCCTAAAGTCGTTATTAGCGATCGCGGGCGCCAGTTTACTGCAGATGTGGTTGAAGAGATGCTTCGCCTGTGTTGTTCAAGTTTTCGACACTCTACGCCGTACCATCCACAAACAAACGGCCTTACGGAACGCACCAACAGAACTCTCACGAACATGTTGTCCATGTACGTGTCGACGGATCATAAGAACTGGGACAGCGTTCTACCTTTCGTAACTTATGCATTTAACACCGCCCAGCACGAAACTACCGGCTACAGCCCCTTCTTTCTTCTTTACGCTCGGCCGCCACGTTATACCCTCGATACGATCTTCCCATTTCTGAACCACGATGATGCCTGCATATCGGAGACAATCTGTCGTGCAGAAGAAGCCCGCCGCCTTGCTTATTTGCGCACTCTTGCTTCACAAGATCGCTCGAAGGCACGTTACGACCGCCGACACCGACACGTCACATATGATCCCGGTGACTTAGTGTGGATGTGGACGCCTACCAGAAAACGTGGGTTGTGCGAAAAACTACTGGCGCACTATGTTGGACCTTACGTTGTGTTAGATCGTATAAGCGAATTGACATACCGCATAGCACGTCTCCTTTCAAATGGTCGACGGTCTTCAAAGACTGAAGTGACTCATGTTGCCCGCTTGAAGCCCTGCACCACTCGAGATGCTGTTTGACTTGCCCGGTGGGCTTCGTCTACGTGGGGGGATGTGTTACAAGCGCGAAAGCCTTGTATGATTTGGGTATGTGCCACAAGCAGTAGTGGGACACGGAGTACGAGGGGGGCAGAAGAAGAAGACGTTCTCCTAGCGATAGCAGAACCTCGGCTGGCGCCCAAGACCGTCGGTTGCGTCCGAATAAACCCTCTTTTCACGGAGAGTTACCTGTAACAATATATATATCTATCTATATATATATATATATATATAGATACATGCCAGACTCTGTATATATAGACTATATATATGCTATATAGACTATATGGCATATATATAAGACTACATATATGCCAGATCGTTCTTTCATAAATACATCCATAACACAGCGCCATCAGTTCTGCCTCTTGAAACTCCTCATTACAGGTCACGGTGGTTGTACAATGGGTTCAGTTTCATGCGCATCTACGGAAAGACTAATTCATTTAACTACTCCGCTCTTCCAAGAGCCATTCGTCTTTGGAACGAACTTCCTAACATCATAGTTTATGAAACTGACCAAGAAAATTTCCGGCTTCTTCTAACAACGCATTTTTCAAACCACTCTACAAAGCCTGCCATATTATTCTTTGTCATTGCCTTTTACGTTATTAATGTGCAAGTACGCCTTAGACACTGTTTTGTTATAGCCTAATTATGTCGTGCTTGCTCTGTAATTTTGTTGACTATGTTTTACTGTGTGACATTTTTAAATGAGCTGTCGCATTCAAAGCGTTGGGTTTGTTTCCTAGGTCATATTGTAACACTGTATTAGTATATTAGCATATTTATTACCTATATGTTTTGTATATGTATTCACATAATATTCTAACGAGTGTATAAGAAACTATTTTTTATTGTACTCTCCCCCTTACACAATGCCTAGGGGCCTGTAAGGTATCTTGAAATAAATAAATAATATATATATACAGTAGTATATACTGTATATATACAGTACAGTATATATATACATGTACATGCTCTGGTATACACAGTATACACAGTATACATGCAAACCAGAGCTACGGACAACGGACGACGACAAGGGACAAGGCTCTGCCCTAAGGTGGTTCGCCCCTAAAAGTGGAACCGGCAATACGGCTGCGTTAAAGACTGTCACAACAGCGAAGAAATGGATCGCAGCTGTGATGGGAGTAAAGTCAGTCAGCTTCTCTCATCATGTTTGTAAGAAAGGTTTGCTTTGTAAATCGTGCTACACGGTGTGCGTTTCGCAGCTCATTGCATGTGCGACGCCAGCGGTCATGGCCGGGTCAGCTACTGAACATTAAAAACAATTGTCAAGCCTGTGCTGATTTGACGACTCCTTGCTGTAGCCTTAGCATTCGGTATGATCAGGATTATACTGGCGTGTGCGATGAGCCATATTTTATGGCGAGGAAGCTTATTTTATGCTGGCGAGCGCTAATTCATGAACGAATCTCGTTTCGTCCGCTGACGTCAGAGGCGCTGTTTCACATGGTGCAAATTTTCTTGCGAATATAAATTTGTGAAATTGCATTGCAAAAGCAAAGCGCATATGCAAGCAAAGGAATTCGCAAGCGAAATCGGACTTTGTGAAAAGGGCACAATGAGCCACGATCACTGTAAATGATGAAAAACAAACATTCGCGTCATGTAAATTAGGATCGCGGGATTAATAAGTATTGTTACGGGAAGAACGTTTACTTAGAAATTATAACTATATACAACGGCCACAAGCAGCAGCGATGGTTGCAAGGCTGTCGCGCACCTTCGTGGCCACTTCGTCATCGTCGTCTTCGTCCGACCGACCGTAGCAGCCCCTTCACTGTCTCGTCGCACTACCCTCCCCCCCCTCCCCCAGGCGAGAGCCCCGAGCCGGTGCTTGCTACCACGGACCAGAGTGACCAGTTACGTACGGCTTAAGTCTCACAACGTGCATGATAGCAGAGGGCGGTGGCTTAGATGGCGCTGGCACGACGAATGGTTCGATTTCATACGTAACGTCGGCGACGACGCAGCACCCTGTAAGGACCAACTTAGCGGGGCAATAGCTTTTCGGAGGGAGCGATGTGGCGGGTCCGAGACCACCGCAGCACGAGGGCACCTGGGCAGTAAGAAACGTTTCTGTGGCGACTATCATACAGGGCTTTTTGAGAAGCCTGAGACACTGTGAGCCGTTCACGAGTGATCTGGCGAGCTGTGTCGGCGCGCGCTATGGCGTCGCGAACGTACGTGCTGTGTGAGCTGACGGGAAGTAAAGTATCGAGAGGCAGAGAAGGTTCGCGTCCATACAGGAGATAAAACGGGGAGTAGCCAGTTGTGTCATGTCGAGACGAGCTGTAGGCGAAAGTAACGTACGGCAAAGTAGCGTCTCAATCACGGTGATCGGCGGAGACGTACACTGAAAGCATATCGGTAAGAGTTCGGCTTGGGCGCTCTGTGAGTTCATTCTTTTGCAAGTGATAAGCAGTTGTGAGCTTGTGGCGGGTAGAACGAAGGATGTCCTCGATGATCGGCCTTGATCGTTCAAAAGTTGTCGAGGAGCACCATGATGCGAGATGATGTCATGAAGAAAGTCGGCGACATCCGTAGCGCAGCTGGTTGGGAGGGCACGGGTAATGGCGTATCGCGTCGAGCAGTCGGTCGCGACGGCGACCCACTTGTTTCCTGATGTCGAGGTTGGAAAGGGGCCAAGAAGGTCGAGTACAACGCGAAAGAACGGTTCGGCAGAAATGTCTATAGGATGAAGCAGGCCGGCAGGTAACATAGGTGGCCTCTTGCGGCGCTGGCATTTGTCGCAGCTAGCGACATATCGTTGGACTGAGCGATAGAGACCAGGCCAGAAGAAACGTCGCCTGACGCGATCATAAGTGCGGGTGACACCAAGGTGACCAGCAGTGGGTTCATCATGAAGCTGGCGAAGGACAGCTGACTGTAGATGGGCAGGCCCGACGAGGAGGCGTTCAGGGCCCTCCGGATGCATATTACGGCGGTATAAGGTGCTGTCCTGAAGGAAGAACAAGTGGAGTGCATGAAGGATCGGGCGTGGAAGAGCTGAGCAATGATAGACCATAAAGGGGGCCTAGTCGCGGCGTTGTTCGTCGCGTATATTAACGAGGCCCGAAATAGATTAGACACAGGCGTCGGTGTCTTGCTCGGTGACGTGAGGGGAATCCACGGGATGCCGTGATAGACAGTCGGCATCTTGATGAAGCTGACCGGACTTGTGCACTACTGAAAACGAGTATTCTTGGAGGCGCGGAGCTCAACGACCAAGGCGGCCTGTAGGGTCTTAGAGCGAAGAAAGCCAACAGAGGGCGTGATGATCAGTTACGACAGTAAAGGTGCGGCCAAACCGGTAGGGACGAAATTTGGCGACAGCCTAGACAAGAGCAAGACACTCTCGTTCGGTGATCGAGTAATCCTTCTCCGGTGCGTACAGGAGGCGGCTAGCGTACGCATAACACAGTCGTGGCCGCCGTGACGCTGAGCAAGGACGGGACCGATTCCATGGCCTCTGGCATCTGTGCGAAGTTCCGTCGGTGCAATCGGATCAAAATACCCTAAAATAGGGCAAGTCGTGAGGGCATCGATAAGCGCCGAAAAGGCAGCAGCTTGGGCTGAGCACCATGTAAAAGCAACGTATTTTTCAAGGAGAGCAGTAATGGGACGCGCAATGTCGGCGAAATTACAAATGAAGCGTCGGAAATAGGAGTACAGTCCAATGAAACTGCGTACGTCTTTAGCCGAACAAGGTACAGGAAAATGCTTCATGGCGCGAACGTTTTCAGGATCGGGCTGGACACCCGCCGCGTTGACGAGATGGCCAAGTACGATTATTTTACGGCGTCCGAAACAGCACTTCGACGCGTTGAGTTGGAGACCGGCATTGCGGAATCCCTTGATAATGGCGGTGAAGCGCTGAAGATGGCTGTCAAATGTTGGCGATAAAACGATGACATTGTCAAGGTAGCACAAGCACGTTGACCATTTCAAGCCACGAGGAAGCGAATCTATCATGTGGCCGGCGCATTGCAAGGACCGAAAACCATCACTTTAAAGTGATAGAGGCCATCGGGAGTTACGAATGCGATTTTTTTCGCGGTCCAGTGGGTCAAAAGCAATCTGCCAATAACCTGAGCGAAGGTCAATAGACGAGAAATATTGGGCCCCGTGAAGACAGTTGAGTGCGTCGTCTATACGGGGCAAGAGATAAACGTCCGTTTTGGTTATCTTGTTGAGGTGTCGATAATCAACACGAAATCGCCAGGTGTTGTCCTTCTTCACCAGCACAACAGGAGTGGCCTAAGGACTATAGGACGGTTCGATGATGCTCTTGGCCAGTATTTTCTCCACGTCTTCTTGGATTATGACGCGTTCCGCGGCGGAAACACAATAACGGCGCCGGTGAACCAGTTGAGCATCGCCGGTATGGATGGAGTGCTGAAGATGTCTGGCCTAAAGGGCGATTTTCGAGATCAAAGATATCCGAATATGACCTCCAGAACCGACGAAGACCTTCTGCTTGCGTAAGCGGGAGGTCGGCTGATATATTTTTTTTTCGAAATCGGCACTGGAGATGAGGTGGCTGTGAGAGAGCCGGAAACAGTTCGAGGGCCGTCAACGGCTAACACAAAAATATCGCGTTCCTGCAACGACGACACGGTGGCAAGCGCGATACCGGCATGTAGCACCGTGGGTAGAAAGGCCAAAGTTCAAAAAAGGCAGGCAGGTTTTGTTGTCGCGTACGGTAACCACAGTGTGCGGGAGGGCGACAGAGTGCGTCAGGACCACGTCGAGAATCGGGGAAACAACGTATTCATCATAGCACACACGAGAAGAGGGACTTAATGGGGCGTACGCGGAGGCTTGCGGTGGCAGGTGGAGGAACTCGACAGAATATAAGCGGCTGGAAGTGTCCGATAGTACGTGGGCGTCAAAAGGGAGTTCCAGTTGAAGAACACCTGTGGAGCAGTCGATAAGGGCTGAGTGCGTCGAGAGAAAGTCTAGGACGAGGATCACGTCGTGGGGACACTACGCAAGCCCGGCAAACAAACCAATGGTCTGATGGCGAGCAATGCACACTCGGGCACATTCCAAGAACGGCATACGAGCTGCCATCAAAGAACCGTACTGTGCTCTGAATTGCGGGCGTAATCACTTTGCGGAGCTGAGTACGGAGAGCAGCGCTCATTATTGAAATCTGCGCTCCGGTGTCTATGAAGGCCGTAGCGGTTACGTCGTCCACTTGAATGAGCAGAAAGTTTCGGCGCGTAGGTACAGTCAACAGAGGACTGGTTTATCGCGTCACTGATGCAGCGTCACCTCCGGTAGCTGCAGGGCTTAGTTTTTCCGAGCGTAGGTTCCAGGCCGTGGAGGGGACGATGACCGGTATGGTCATGGTGATCTAGATCGACGGCCTTGTGGGGACGGTGAGCGGCTAAAACTGAAGTGTGGAGTGGTGGCATCGGAAGCATCGGAAGCATGTGGATCAAAGCAAGTGGAAAACCATCGAATGTTGCCTCCATGACGACGCCAAGATCCAGTGGTCCAGTTTGAAGGCGACGACCAGCTACTCCGGCAGTGATGGGCAAGTGTCCAACGCGAGAGCAGTTGAAACATATGGGTCAGTCGTGTGATACCCTTCAGTCAGCCGGGTTTCTGTTGCGCGAAGGGTAGACCTGGTTCTAGGTGACATCTATGCACGGACGGAACAAACGGCCGATGATAATCGCATGTTCACGAACTCCTGGCGGACGACTGCTTGTATGAGCGACACGGTGGGCAGGTTGGCTGACTGAACGTCTGGAAGAACGGCAGCAGGAGCTAGTGCTTCGAGTTCGTGGCGGGCAATGCGCGTTACATCTTCGGACGCTGTAGCCTGTGCAGGCATCGGTGGGTCTTCGCATGATGATGTGGCGGCGGTGTTAGGCAGCCGAAAGAACGAACTGTCGGGTGATGCGGCGACTCTTCGCTTGTTCAGAGCGTTGGCATTCCTTAACTATGGCGCCGACCGTCGTACAGTCTTTAAATACAAGTAGATTAAACGCGTAGTTGGCTGTTCCTTTCAAAATGAGCGAAATCTTGTCATCTTCGGCCATTTTTACGTCAGCTTTTCGACAAAGGCCCAGTACGTCCTGTATGTACGAAATGTACGATTCGGTGGTCGTCTGGACACGATATCCCAGCTCCTTTTTAGCGGCCTGCTGATGGCCAAATGATCTGCCGAACAACTCACGAAGCTTCGCCTTGCAAGCGTCCCAACTTGTAAGATCTTCTTCATCCGTCCGGAACCACACGCGTGCCGTTCCTTTCAGATAGAATATCACGCTGGCTAACGTCACCGTGGGGTCCTGCCTGTTGTGGTTGCTGGCGCGTTCGTACATGTCGATCCACTCTTCGACATCCAAGCCACCCGTGCCAGAAGAGGTTCCTGGGTCTTGTGAGCGCGAAAGAATCACAGGAGCTGGTGGCTGCAGCACCGCTGGCACTTCGCTGGTCATCGCGGAGCAACCAAGACGGCGACCACTTCGAAGTTCCGCACTTGGTTGACGGAGCCGGCATGTTGGCAGGTTCACCCAGCCTTTCCACCACAAAGATGTTGCGGCAATAACGTTTATTTAGAAATTATAACTATATACAACAGCCACAAGCAGCGGCGACAGATGCAAGGCTGTCGCGCGCCTCTGGCCACTTCGTCGCCGTCGTCTTCGTCCGACCGACAGTGGCAGCCCCTTCACTGTCTCGTGGCAATATAAATTTTTCAGCGCTGCAGATTTGGTGATGTGATTTTTGGCGATGCCCCTCGTTACAGGGACCCAATCGCATCACGGAAGAAGAATGGAGCTCTGCCATCCAAAGCTGAGAACTTTCACGACAAACTTGGGCTGTCCAGAGAGCCCACGATGCAGTGGTCAGGCTCGGCCTACCCGTGCCCACGTGGGAGCGGCCCGCAGCTCTGCCCTCGAGACGCCGCGTAGGGGCCAGCGCGAGCGGATGCCTGCAACGTCGGCTCCGGCAAACGGTACGTGCTGCTCCTACCAAATCTCTCCTACGGCCACTAATCTGCTCGAGAAGCGACATAAATGCCCAAGGAAGACAGTGAAACCGCCCATTCCGGGCGAAATCCGACCTTTTTTGTGCTGAGAACGATTATCGGACCGAGACGCTCAGCTGCCTAGTTAAGCCTCACCCGGACTCTCCCTCTCCGCCGACACCGCCGGTGACGCCAGCCATTATGATGGAAGTAACGGTTGAAGGCCACACCATAACCGCACAAGAGCTCCGGTCAGACGATTGGACACCAGTGCTGTGTCCAACCAGCCAGTTCGCCGAAACAACCTCACCACTCCGGCAACGCTACCTCCGAGGCAGCTAATCTGAACGCCAGGAACGCGGCGCACGACGCAACAGCCGCCACCCGCAGCGGCAAGACGCCGGCCCGCCTATGCGACCAAGGAGACGCGCCTCACAGTGCAGCGTAGCAAGCAGCTGCCACCACTCCCACCCAACGCTATTCGAGTGGTCGTTCACCCCCGAGGTGAACTACGACTTCTAGACGTCCCAACAGCTCGACTTACGAAGGCAGTGCAGACCCAGCTCCGAATCACTCTACCGGCCGACTTCTGCCTGCGCACCCACCCGACCAACAATACTTTCAGCGTGGCAACAACACACTCCCCGACAGCCGAGACTCTCAAGACGCTAACCTCCCTCGCAATTGGAGACCAAACCTACCCTTGCACGGCTTACGTGGCACCCCCACCGGGGTCTACTAGAGGAGCCATCACAAGCGTCTATGACGACGAGACCCCAACGCAACTCTACCAAGACTTGGTCAGAAGAAATACGGAGTACACCATACTAGCAGCCCGACGCATGGGAAAGACGCACTCCATCCTAATCACCTTCGACGCAAACGCAGTCCCGCACTCCATCAAGTGCATGGGAGCCATCCACCGCTGCACCCTATACCACGGCAGTCCGGATGCCTGTACCAATTGCAGACAGCTGGGTCACCGTCACGACGTATTCCCAAGCCCCACGACCAATCTTTGCCCCCGCTGTGGAACACAGCATTCGCAACAAGAGCCTCCTTGTACGCCCAAGTGCATTATGGGTGAGGGCCCTCACCTTACCGGCACGGGATCGTGCAAGGGACGAAACCTTCACCAGCCACGGAAACAGCCAAGCCACCCAGAAACGCAGGAGCAGGAATCGGTCCCACTCAGGGACAGTTTTCCCAAATTGTCATCCAGACCCACCCAGCCCAACCAACACAAGCAAGCCTGGACAGAGCCATTGAAACAAGCCTGGAACACGCCCCTTTCTTCTCACAAGCACACGACAGCCATGACAGTGAATCCCAGTTTACAACACGTCCTGGCGAAATCCCAGGAGGAGGCAGCGGCGGCCAAAGCAGAAGCTACAGCAGCCCGAGCAGAAGCCGCCGCTCTTCGGCAATGCATCGCCAAACTGGAAGCCCAGATAAGTGCTCTTGCCACTGGATCTACCATTTCACCTACCCAAGCTCCAACCGCACCTCAACCTCCTACCCTTAACCCACCCAACGACCATACCTTGCCCAGCCACTCCAACCCTACTTCCTCTCCTGATTCGCTAGCGATGGAGGCTGACACGGAACCCGCTACAAATTCAACTCCATGCACAACGCCACCTCCCTCCACCCCTATCTCACTAGACGACATTCCAGCCCTGCTTGAGTCCTTTGCTGCTCGCTTTGAGGCAAAATTGCAGGACGCTGTTACTCACATCAACCAATTATGTGCAACCCTCAAAGACGCGGTTATTCACATAACACAAGACAATGCTGCTCTCAATCATCGATTTGACGTGCTAACCGAAGGGTTTTCTGACCGCTATAGCAATCTTGAGTCCCGGCTCAATTCTTACGCAATCCGCCTCACATAGCTGGACTCCACCCCAACTAGACGTAAGAAACCTAAAGCAGCTGAAGGACAGGACAACCGTATCCCAACCACAGCTCAAGAATCCCACCCACCCGTTACCACGACTCGCAACCCCCCAATCGACTCTCATGTTGGCAGCTCCAAACCGTAATCTTACACTCGGGCAGTGGAACTGCCGCCAGGGGCTTTGGCCAGAAGCGTCATGTGGTCCACCAACTGCTGTCCTGCGCTACGGGACCCGACATCCTTGCCCTGCAGGAGCCCTCCAACCCACTGACCCTCCCCAGCTATACTCATATTCTACCCGCATCCCCCCCCGCCCACTCGGGTAGCATTTCTAGTTATCCGCTCAATCACCATCTCCCATTCCCTAGCGATTCAAGACATTGATCACCTTCTAATTGAGCTTGTGCCACAACACGCTCGAGCGAATAGTATCTTCGTCCTAAATGTATACAGCCACCCTAAATGCCTACAAAGCAACTTCGACCGCCTTTTTACTCTTGCGAAGCGCGTCGCAAACAAGTGCCCCTTACTCGTCGTAGGAGACTTTATTTATTTATTTATTTATTTATTTATTTATTTATTTATTTATTTATTTATTATTTATTTATTTATTTATTTATTTATTTATTTATTTATTTATTTATTATTTATTTATTTATTATTTATTATTTATTTATTTATTTATTTATTTATTCATTTATTCATTTATTTATTTATTCATTTATTTATTTATTTATTTATTTATTTATTTATTTATTTATTTATTTATTTATTGATACTGTTAGCCCAAAGGCCGATACAGGGTGGAGAACTCATAAAATAAGCTTCATAGATCGCTACAAACACGAGCGCTACCAAAATCAAACCAGAAAATACAACTGCTTAATTATGCCAATTTTACACAAGAATATTCACAGATATGTAATATAAATGAGCATAGAGCAATGAACAGGCACCGAACACTACAAGCAATAACAACTGTACCATACAAAATCAAATTTTTAACATCACATACAGGAACTTCGTCAATATCCCGCAGAGTCATTTCAATCATGTCATATTGCACATGCTACCTATCAAGAAGCTAATAATGTATGAGGATTGCTACATAGCAGAATAATAGGCCAGTACCGATTTTTCAAAGTGTTCTAGGGAATCAATTTTCGTTATGCAATGCGGTAGCGCATTCCAATCTTCAATCGTGTTAGGAAAGAGGGAGTACTTAAATGAGTCAACCTTTGCAGTTATGGGCATAAATTGGTACTCATGGGTAGACCTAACGGACCGTGATATCCGTGACATTCTGTTTTGTAAATACCTTTGAGTGTCGAAATTGAAGCGGTTATGTTTCATTAAATAAATAAATTTTAGTCTAGCTACTTTTCGCCGCAATGAAAGCTCGGGCAAGTTTAGTTCAGTGAGCATCTCAGTCACTGAATCCGTGTGCCTATATTTTGACATAATAAACCTTGCTGCACGCCTCTGTATTTTTTCAATCTGATTTACTTCATTCTTTTTATACGGATCCCATATTACGCTAGCATATTCCAGCGCGGGACGTACCAATGCTAGATATGCAGTTAGTTTAACATCTCGGGGAGCAAGTTTAAGTCTACGTCTTAGTGACCAGAGTTTAACCTCTGCGGCATTACATAAATTAGTTGTGTTTTTTCCAAGATAATTCATCCGATATTGTAACGCCTAAATACTTGAAGTGGCTCGCTTGTTTTATTGGATTACCGTCTAACTTGTAATTGAAGAGTAACACATTTCTTGTTTTTCTAGTTATTCGCGCATAAACAGTTTTTTCGTAATTTATTTTCATTTTCCATCGCGTGCACCAATTGGTGATTGCTTCTAGTGCTGAAGCTAATTCCAATTGGTCCTCATGACATGATATTTTAGAATATATTAACCAATCATCTGCAAATAAACGAACCATTACCTTATCATTAAGCCCATTTGTCATGTCATTAATATAACATAGAAACAATATAGGTCCTAACACAGACCCTTGAGGTACACCTGATGTTACGTTTAGAATTTTTTTTTTGTTTCCTTTCACTTCGACATATTGTGACCTGTTAGTAAGGTATGAATAAATCCACTTAACTATATTTAAATTACCTCCGAGATCAAGTAGCTTACCAATCAAATCCGAGTGGGAAACGTGGTCAAAAGCTTTTGATAAATCAAGGCAAATTCCGTCCACCTGACCTGTTTCATTAATTACCTGAGCAAAATCGTGTACAGTTTCTGCAAGCTGGGTGATAGTGGACAATCGGCTCCTAAATCCGTGTTGGTTAGAAATAAGTATGTTCGAGCTTTCGATATAGTTAAAAAAACTTTTTGATAGCATATGCTCGAGCATTTTGCAGCAAGTACATGTAATTGAAATGGGTCTATAATTTTGACTTCTATGCTTGTCCCCAGTTTTATGAACTGGCACTACTCGCGCCATTAACCAATCATGTGGTAAATTGTGCTGTTCAAGAGACGCACGGAAAATTATCAGCAAATACTTCGCGATCCATTCAGCATATCGTCTCAAGAATTCGTTAGGGATGCCATCCGGGCCAGGAGACTTTTTCGTGTCTAGGCCTAACAGAAGTGAAAGTATACCTTCTACAGTTAAGATAATGTCTGGCATGTCTGAACGGGCATTAGTCATTTTCTCTCTTATTTCTGCAGACAATGGTAGGGGAGGGTCAAACACGGAATGGAAAAATTCGTTGTACTTATCAGCTATTTGCGCAGAGTCTGTAATTATACATTCATGGCTGGTAACGTACCTCACATCCTCACGTGATAGAGAAAGGTGACGCCAAAAACGCTGTGGCGAATCTTTCATAAACCGTGATAGAGTGTGGAAATAGTAATGTTCTTTTGCAATTGATCATTTTTCCTTTAGTATTATCGAAAAATCTCGAATCTCATTATGATCTTTGTGTTCAATTTTCCTTATACGTTTTAAATTCCGTTTTAGCTGGATGATTTCTCGGTTCCACCCAAGGATTTCGCTTTTTCACATTTTTTGTCTTCATTGGAACATAGTTATCCATACAGTAATTGACAATACCTTTAAACTCATCCCTCAACGTATTGACCTCAGCTGCCCCATCAAACGTCTCCAGTGCCATCTCCAGGTAATCGAAGATGCTGACATCATCTGCTTCAGCAAAATTTCTTACGTGTATTGTATCTCTGTAAGGCTTGACTGGCAAAACTTTGTTTATGCACAATTGGACAAGTTTGTGGTCTGATAGTCCGTCATTAACAGAAACTGCGTAATCAGTAATCCTGCTGTCTATAAATACAAGGTCAAGCACTGACTGAGTAGTTGGTCTAATTATAGTTGCTTCATTAACAACCTGCGTAAGGTCTCTGCTAAATAGTATGTCAAATAAAGCATGACAGCGTTTGTTGTCTGCTGAGCCAATCTGTCGTACATCCCAACGAATACCTGGCATGCTAAAATCACCTGCTATGATTAGAAGCGTGTTTTCAGATAAATTGTCAGTAAAAAAGTCGTGAATTGATCTTAGAAAGGCAAGAGGGGCATTAGGAGGTCTATAAACAGCACCAATTACGCAAGGAGAGCCGCACAGCGTTGATCTACACCAAATACTTTCGTTATCGGGGCACTCGCGTATCATCACAAGCTCAATATCTTTTTTATGAACAATCGCTACGCCACCACCACGAGTTTCACGATCCTTACGAATAATTTGATAAGAGGGGGGTATTATTTCGCTGTCGGATAAGTCTGAGCGCAACCAGGTTTCGGTCACAATGACAATATCAGGGTTATGCAGAAAAAGAAGGTGCTCTAATTCAGTGGTTTTGTTCACTAGGCTGCGAGCATTAATATTTATTAGCGTGAAATCCCGGGTTTGATTTCTACGCTGTCATTGAGACTCAAGTGAAGTTGTCTTTTTCTTGCTTGTTCTTATTCTACAGGACTGCGCCTCGTTTACGCATACCACTCGTTCTCGATAACAATCTTGTCATACACGAGTCGAACCTTTAGGCCCCGGTCCCTTTCTGCTTTCGCGCTTTCCCATAGGTTTTTCCACTTCCGTAGCGTGTTTATAGAAAAATCATCCGAGACAGAAATACCGGTTCCTTTTAACTTTCTGCAGTTCTTGAACACCGCAGTCTTTTCTTTGTAATCGAAAACTCTCATGATATCTGGGCGTACTTTTCCTTCCTGCTTTCTGCCCAGCCTATGTATTCTTTCTGCTGTGGCTATTTTAACGTTGAGTCGCTCTCGGAAAAGATCAGTTAACACTTTCTTTTCAGTCTGTTCAGCAGTCTCATTTTCACTTTCCGGGATTCGAAATACTATAAGATTATTTCTACGGCTGCGATCTTCCAGATCAGCCATTTTTTCTTGATGCGCTTCCATGGCGATTGCCATATCCTTCAAGGTGGGTAAATCTCTACTCTCTACTTCAAGGTGGGTAAATCTTTCGTCATACTTCGTTACTATTTTCAATGTGCTCTCTACTTCAAGCATTCTTTGGTTCAGCTTGCCTAGTTGAGTAGAAAAGGAAGATTGGTCAGCCTTAATTCCCTCTATATCTTCTCTAATTTTTTCTTGCCCGTCCAAACGTTTCTGCAGCATATCCTCTACCTTAGGTCCGGGGTTTTGCTCTTTATGGCCACTTAGCAACAGTAACATCGACAAGCATGCCATGGCAATATCAACACAGACTTTGGGGCACGGCACAACAACAATAAACCTATTGTCACTTTTGAAGCACTTTCCAAACCTACTAACCTGCAAATACAGGACACGCACTTCAGTTGGCTTCATCCTAATAGATTCGCCGTGCCCACGAAAGACCTCGGTGCCGACTTCCCTTAAGTAGCCAGCACATTCCGTTTTCACAGCGGGGGCAGAGGCCGTCGTCGTTCCATACGCATGCGCCAGTCCATAGCTGATAGCATCCGAGGATAGCTGCGTGACATGTTGTAAGCGACGATGTTCAGTAGTTCCGATGGCCAGGCCCGTGCGTGGAGCGTCCGTGAAGTCAATGGAATAGCACAGCAAAATCTGCAAATACAGGACGCGCAGTTCAGTTGGCTTCATCCTAATAGATTCGCCGTGCCCACGAAAGACCTCGGTGCCGACTGCCCTTAAGTAGCCAGCACACTCCGTTTTCACAGCGGGGGCGGAGGCCGTTGTCGTTCCATACGCATGCGCCAGTCCATAGCTGATAGCATCCGAGCATAGCTGCGTGGCATGTTGTAAGCGACGATGTTCAGTAGTTCCGATGGCCAGGCCCGTGCGTTGAGCGTCCGTGAAGTCAATGGAATAGCACAGCAAAATCTGCAAATACAGGACACGCAGTTCAGTTGGCTTCATCCTAATAGATTTGCCGTGCCCACGACGAATCGCCCCGCATACGCCCCGCATACGGCCTGGGGTTACCAGCACGACACACCGAAAGGACGTCGGGTGTGGTTAGCAGCGCAACAGACGGTCTCTCCTTCTTACCGACCCTACCTCTCCTACACGCACGGGAAACAGTGTCGACACTACACCAGACCTTACATTCGCACATCGCCTCCCTCACGCCACATGGTGCAACACACAACAGAATCTGGGTAGTGATCATAGCATCATCGAAATTCTCTTAAATGCTCAACTACCCCGCAGACTTCCCAGAGGCTCCACTTTCACGAAGTGGGACTCTTTCCGATCATGTAGAGCAGCCCGCACCGTCGTCCCCATCACGGACATCACCGACTGGTCCAAACAATTAGAAAGTGATGTTCGATCCGTAACTCGTCCCCTACGAGAGGACTGCCCAAGCGACACAGTTGACTCCCGCCTTCTGCGTTTATGGGAAGCTAAAGCAGGCCTAGAACGACGCTGGCAAAGGCAGCGCTGGAACTGAACACTTAGACGCCGCCTCGCCCGTCTCAACAAAGAGATAGAGACGCACGCGGCGACTCTTTCACGACAAAACTGGGAATCACTATGCAACAAGCTAGATGGCAATATGAGTCTACCTCAGACCTGGAACCTCTTTAGGCACTTGATAGACTCCACTCAATCTAAGACCACACAGAGACACAGCCTCACCAAACTCATACATACTTCCGATATACCTCCACCGGAATTTCTCGAAGAACTCAGAAATCAGTACTTCCCCACATACCCTCCTATAACACACCTCGACTATGCAGGCCCCGCTAACGACCTCCTTGACCAACCCATTACAGAAGCAGAAGTTCAGGCTGAACTCCAGAGACTTAACATGTCCTCAGCCCCCGGCCCAGACGGGGTACATAACAAGGCGCTCCGGAATCTAACGCCCAATTCATTGCTGCCCTTACCGAATACTTTAACGGGTGCTGGCAAAAAGGCACCCTCCCACCGCAATGGAAAGAGGCTAAAGTCGTGTTCTTACCCAAACCTGGGAAACCTCTCCTCACCTCTAACCTCAGACCGATCTCCCTCACTTCTTCTGTCGGCAAACTCATGGAGCATGTACTGCAGACCAGGCTCAGCAAGTACCTAGAAGGCAACAATCTCATGCTCACCTGTATGTTTGGATTTCCTCCTGGGCTTTCCACACAGGACGTCTTCCTACATATAAAACAACACATTCTAGATTCCCAAACCTACGACACCAAAGCTATCCTAGGTGTGGATCTCACGAAGGCATTCGATAACGTTACACACTCAGCTATCCTACAGAACCTTACAATCCTGGCAGTGAGTGCCAGGATGTACAACTACATCCGAGACCTCCTCAGCCACCGCACCGCTACACTTACCTTCGGTGACCACCGCCTCCCAGGCATAACACTGGAAGCACGAGGTACGCCCCAGGGAGCCGTCCTCTCTCCTATTCTATTCAACATAGCACTTCTTCACTTACCCCAACAACTAACTCAAATCCCCGACATCCATTTCAGCCTTTACGCCGACGACACCACTGTCTGGGCAAACCGCGGCAGTGACGCCGAAATAGAACACCATCTACAATTGGCACTAAACACCATCGACACATATGTACAGGAGCGCGGCCTGACCTGCTCCCCTTCCAAATCAGAGCTCTTTCGCTACCGCCCCGAGCAACACGATTCAGTCATTCCTTCCATCTCCCTTACGCTAGGTACCCATCCTATCCCACTAGTATCCAAAATCCGCGTGATAGGACTAGTTCTACACTCCCACGGCGCGCACGGAGAAGTCATAAAGACTCTCCAAACACATGCTCAACAGACCACCCCACTTATTCGGCTGCATAGCGAACCTCCGGGCTGGCCTACGTGAGCGAAACGCACTTCGCCTTACCCAGGCTTACATCATAAGCCGCACCACATATGCCCTTCCATACCTACCCCTCCGACAGAAGGAGAGAGACCGGGTAAACGCGCTCCTACGGATTTGCACGAAAATGGCTCTACGCCTTCCCCCCAGCACATCCAACGACCGACTCCTCAAACTCGGTGTCCACAACACCTTTGAGGAACTCACAGAAGCCACCTTTACGGCACAAATATCCCGCCTATCTAACTCAGCCGCTGGCCGCGCTCTATTATCACAATTAATACTAACCGCAATTACGCATCCTACCGAGGGGGTCCCCCTTTCTTCTATCCTCCGCTCTAACCTCAACATACCTTCCATCCCCAAGAACATGCACCCTGAGCGAGATGGGAACCGCCGAATAGCAAGGGCTTGGGCCCTCCAAAAACAGTACAGCGAGGACCATGATGTGGTCTACGTGGACGCAGCAGAATATACGTCAGGCTCCCGTATGGCCCTGGCGGTAGCCGACAATCAAGCAAAGCTTCTAACCTCCGGCTCAATCATCACCAATTCAACCACAGAGGCAGAAGAGGCAGCCATCGCGCTTGCTCTCATCTCTACATCTGCCACCAAAATTATCACTGACTCCAAATCTGCCATTGTCAACTATGCCAACGGCTACATATCCAGCAACGCTGCTCGCTTACTACGCTCCTGGCAGCCTCGGCGCCCCATAACCCTCATCTGGACGCCAGCACATGCCGGCCTCCCTGGCAATGAGGAGGCTCATTTCCTAACCCGAGGTCTCACATTCCGGGCAGGAGGAGTCGAGCCCCCTCTACGGGCCAGGGAGCGCCTGCTTTCTTTCAGTGATATCCTTTCGTACTACCGGGACAAACGAACGGAATACACACCCCAGCCCCATCCCTCACCATAGCGCAGGCCGCTCACTGGCCACGACTACAAACTCGGACTGCCCCATACCCTTACTGCTACATGCACGATACCCAGACCAATTCCCCTCTTCACGCAAACTTAGCGGTAAACCAGGAGACTTCTTACACACCCTCCTCACATGACCCACCTTCCCTCATCCCTCATCACAGACCAAGTCTTAAT